>NC_084545.1:15255000-15555000 GCF_024500275.1 Phycodurus eques | reverse complement strand
ACACCGCCACGCTATGCTGTCGAGCCACCACACTCTCCCCCACTGCGAACTTACAGTTGGTAACCTACTTCAGATTACACTATCCAATGCTCTTTTCACCTCCAAGACATTTTCTTATTCTTAGTCTTCCTTTAAAGTAACCCCTACTCCATTTCTCTTCCCATCTACACCCAGGTCAAATAATTTCAACCCTTCAATTGTAGGCTCTGTGCTTTCCTCTTCTCTTTCTGCCTAAGAACCCACTTTCCACCTCTCCTCCGTCTTCGACCCACGGTAGCTGAATTTCCACCGGCGCCCTGCAGGTTAACGGTGCCAGGGGCGGACGTTGCTCGGTTCTGCTTCGTTCTGCTTGGTTTGTCACCCAGGTTTATGTGACTTGGCAAAATGTGGGCACCAGGTCATGGTGGGCATTCCCACCGTGGCGCGTTCCAAGACCTTCAACGTCATTCGTGCTCTTCGGGCCGAGACCAGAGGAACAAAATGTGTCGTTGGCCCATTTCGGGCGGTTCCCCACGTCATAAAAGGATTTAACGATCCTGGCTCAGTCGCAGAAATAGATGGCACTTCTATTTGGCTTACGTCTTAAAAAAGTAGTATTGAATAAAATATCTCTTTAACAACGTGAAATATTGATTGACTTAATAGCCCCGCTTTACTTTTCCTCACTCCCCACTGAGTATTTACCGTAAGTCAGTCGCCAAGCGTGTGTTGAAGTCATCTAGGATGGAGTATGAATGTGATAAATGAGCCCAGGTATGCAAATTCGACCACTGTGCAGAATTGCATGTTGCACGCGCGCCTGCGTGGGTTTTCTCCGGGTACTACGGGTTCCTCCCACATCCCAACAACAGGCACGGTCGGTTAATTGAAGACTCTAAATGACCCGTAGGTGTGAATGTGAGTGCAAATGGTTGTTTGTTTCTATGTGGCCTGTGACCGGCTGGTGACCGGTTCAGGGCGTACCCCGCCTCTCGCCCGGCAGTCGGCTCCGGTACGCCCACGAACCTAGTGAGCGTAGGCAAGGGGAGCGGAGCAACGGTTGGCTGAACTGCAGAGCCCCGACCCTCACAAAATGTTTTCTCTCGCGGAGATTGACGTCCATCACCGAGACGCTGAATCACGCTTGCCAATTAGTGTGCGGATCTGGACGTGCGTTGCATGCTGCGGACCCATATCTTCGCCCGGCCTCGCTGTCAAGTCACGGGCAGAAAAACTCACTTTCCGTGTAAATTAGCCAACTTACGATTGACTCTTTTATTGAATTTAACACTTGATGGGTGGACAGGCACTCCAGTTCAGCCAATCACGCAGCGCATATCGACAAACAGACAAAACAACCATTCGCACATTATCTGTGCGAGGCGGATGTGCTCACAACTTGAGCGCTACGTACGCCAGCCTCAATTGAAGTACCAATTTCCGATAATATGTCCTCTACAATCCAAAATGTTAATCTGCGACATTTTTTTGCTGTAACTGGTCTTTTTACGCCGAAGCGTGTGCGGCGACGTCTGCAGTGCGAGCAAATTCGTGTGTTCTTTATTTGCTCACGCACGGCCTAAAAACGTACTTAATGATACACCCGCGCGTGCCAGACCTTCCTTTTTTGGGGGGAAATTGCATTTACAAATCCAAACAATTGTGTGGCTAGTGGCGTCTTCCACGCACCGTTTGACGAGTACGTAACAATTATGAACGAGGGCCCGAGTCATCCCGCATGTAAAAAAGCTCGTCGAGTTGCATAAATCCCTCTTTGGTTCCCAGTCCGTCTGCACTTCCAGTCTGCGGTGAGGAAAGCGCAGCCCGCTCAACCTCAGTGCACTCCGTGAAAACTACCAACTTGCGTGCGTGCGTGCGTGCGTGCGTGCGTATGTGTGTGTGTGTGTGTGGAGGGTTGTTTGTCTTGTCTTGAATGATCTGTCCAATCAATTAACTTGCACGTTTGTGTGTGTGTGTGTTTTGCAGGATTGAGCACATTCTTGAGGTTTCGTTTGCTATTTATGCATCCCTTATTCTGCTTTTTTTTTTTTTAATCCATCCACGGAAGTGGCTGCGGGGCCCTTTGGCGGTCGGCTTATGGGGAGAGATTTGTCTCAAAATTATTTACACAAATATGTCCGCAAGTGAGACGTGTTTTTTTTTTTTTTTTTCAGATCTAAAAAGATATATCCACGATTTACACATTTGTCAGAACCACAAATATGTTCGCGATGTACACGGGTTTTCAGATCCGCAAATATATCCATGGTTTACGTTTTTTTTAATGTTGTGTGTGCATTCATCATGACTTGTCATTTGTAAATATTCAATTCTGCTTGTGACTATTTGGTGTGTTTGTGGATAAGTGGGCACGCGCATCTATTTTGGAGACAAAACGTGATATCGCCTGTCCCCGTTGACAGTATAGACTATAAAATACGATGATTGCGGGCTAGCCACTGTTATTATTCATACACAGCAATAATAATGAATTTTTTTTGTATCTTGCTGACAGATGAGGAAGGCGATTAGTTTTTAATTGACTCCCCCAGGTATAAGGGGAAAATCAATAAATCAATGTTACGAGGATGATGACGAAGTTAGCGATGCCAGCTTGAATAGAGTGTCAACTGTGAAGGTCCCCATTACACTTGGATGGACCCATTATGTTTTTATGATACTTCGAATATATACTGCATATGCTAAGTTGAGTACTTTATGCCATTTATGGCTCGTTTGAAGAGTCCCGGAATATCATAAATATACCATCATTTTATAATGCGCGGACTGGAAGTGCAGACGATGATCTTATGTAAGCGATAGCTATATATACACACGCGCGCACACGTTGCTCCCACATTCCCCAAAATGTGTGAGTGTGAATGGTTGTTTGTGTGCTCTGCCATTGGCTGACAACCAGTTCAGGGTGAACCAAAATCAGCAGGGATGAGGTCCAGCTCATCCACGACACTAAATAGGGTAACACTGTCGAAAATGGACGCTATTTGCAATTGCAGGTGTCGTTTTATGCCTTTCGGTGTTTATTACTGCGATGTAGAAACTTTTGCCACCACCGAGAAACTCTTTTGAGCGATCGGAACTCGTGCTCACTTGCCGGTTTTGTGTTGAGCAGAATCATTACCGTCGGAGTCATGCAAGCTATCGCCTCAATTGCTGTCGGACACCGTTAGTCGACAGTATCAAATCAAAGTTGAACCCTGAGTGCAAAGGTCATCCGCCCATCCATTTCCTTGAGGAGGCGGGGTACGCCCTGAACCGGTCGCCACCCATTCGCAGGGCACATAGAGACGAACGACCGTTCGGGATTCGAACCCCGGGCCCCGGAACCGCGAGGCGCGTGTGCTATTCCTTTCTATTGATCATCGGCTTATGTTCACTTGGTAACGGACGTCGTCTTTGTGCGATCTCCGTCCCGCAGCGGAGCACGACCGGGAGCTCGCCCCGCAACGGCGTCGCCACAAAGAGTACAAGTTCAACCTGTCGCAGATCCCCGAGGGCGAGGCGGTCACCGCCGCCGAGTTCCGCCTCTACAAGGAGTGTGTGAGCCGAGCCTTCTGCAACGACACCTTCCTGCTCAAAGTCTACCAAGTGGTCAAGGAGCACCCAGACAGGTAACGCGCCGTGCAATACGGAAGGCGAGAACATTTCGAGTCAACGTGCGGTTGGTTTTGACTGAAAATAGGAGCATTTAGGAATAAAGAAACGGGTAAGAGTATGATTCCTCTGCAGTGTTACACACACACACACACGGTCTCTCTCTCTCTCACACACACACACACACACACACACCATGTTTACAATGTGAAATCAAGCAAAGCCATGTCTCACTGAAATAGCACCACTTCAAAATCCTCCCAGCCACCCAAACACGCAGAAGTAATACATGACAAACATTTACATTGCATCTACAGCACTACATAAACATCCAGGGAGATTTTGAAGAAATATTTGGGTTTAGTCGGGCCTGCCCACCGAAAGCTAATGCCGACATGCTGAGAGGGGTTACGGTATACGCTCGGTGGCCACGTTAGGTACGACAAATCTGATCAGAGCCAACACGAGAGCGATTTGTACCTTTCAAAAGTGCCCATCGTCTTTGTAAAGGCCCACTTTTTGTTTTGGAAGTGTGCGGCTTTTTTTTTTTTTTTTTTTTTGCAGCGTTGATTGAGAGTAAAGCAGTGGCTGGACAGCCACCAACATACAACCCTTGTCAAGAAGGCAAAAATGTTTGGGTGCGGTCCAAAAATGTTCTCATGCTCCAAGTGATCCATGTGGAGCTCTCAGGATTGAAGAAGTCCATCCAAAGATGCCGGCAATCGTCTGTTTGTCTAATGCCGCCAAAGGGTTTCTACGCATATCGGGAGCTACTTATTTTCTGCATTCCTTTGCGCCTACAATGGGCGGTTTGTAGTCTCCGGCTTAGAGGTAAAGCCTTTTATTTTCCCAGATATTTGCAGATTAAAGGGCCCATATAGCACTGTATTATTTTGGGAACATTTAAAAAAAAAAAAAAAAAAAAAAAAAAAACTTAAAAAATCAATAAGACTATTATGGCCGCGCTGAAAAGAAAGGGAAAATAGCAAAATGACAAGAGTAAAAGTATTTTTAATGAGTGAATGTTTAAGTTAGACACCAACCATAAACGTAAACTCTAAAACCGTCAGCTAATCTTCTCTCGCCCTTCAGAGTTCAATCATCATTTGTGACCCTTCTGCTGAGAGGATTAAACAAACCCAATAAAAGAGGCACAATCAATCACATTGAACTGTTCTTACTTGACTCCTACTAAAGTGTAACATCCTCAACAGTCCTCATCTTAACACAGTTAGTCCTTTCTTTCTTATATTAGTCAGCTAACAATTTTGATTCTCTTTTTCGAAGATCAAGAATTTGCTGTTCTAAAATTGCACATTTTTTCCCTCGTAGTTACATTTTCTGCTCAACTCAACTTGATTTTATAGAGCACTTTCAAAACAACCATAGTTGCACATAGACAAGTTCAACATAGGACCATGAATGGCAACGTTAAAAGCAATCAAAGACGAAAGCGGTGCAGGGTCTCGGGCTGAGTTGAAAGGCAAAGAATAAAAATGGCTTTTCAGATGAGTTTTAAAAATGGACAGTGAGGGAGCCTAGCGAATGTTAAGGTGGAGGTTATTTCGAAAGACGGTGGGAAAAGGCTCCTCTTTTGTCCATCGCGAGGCCCGCACAGCGACACGACTGAACGACGGCTGCGGGCGAGACTTGCGAATGAGATTTACTGTAGCCAAAATCACTCGGCAGTTGACCATCGACCTTATTATTCCAGTCCATTTAAGCAGTCAGTCACGAAGCGCTTTCGTGCGAGGCGCCTTTCTGTTGCCCCCCCCTCGCCGATGCTAAACGCGTGAACCGAGGGGCTCGAAGCTCGTACGCAAGCCGTCACACACGCGTACACTCTTAACGAGCGAGGACGAGGCGCTGCCAACGCATGACTGCGGGCGCATTCTCTGAACACCTGGATGATAACGGCGGCTTTTGATGTTGCTCCGGGAGGCGGGGTCCGCCGCACCCACTGCCGTGTTATTACGGCTGTAATGGCCCACTCGTGCTCTTGTCTTCTTTGTTATGACTCTGCTCTCTTTTCATGGAGCATTTTTCAATCACTTCACTCTTATGCTCAGCGGGACGCATTGCACCGCCATCCTGCTACGATGACGTTCTGGACTATTCTGTGCTTCCAACTGTGCGGGAACAGTTTGGGGAAACTGTCCTCTCGTTGGAATGGCCTTGTGGCACAATACCTTCGTTCATACCCTTTGGGCTGATTTTTCACGAGCATCGTAAATCCGCGCAGAGGTGGGTTAAACGGGTTCCGGTGTATTTAAAAACAGGCGGGCGCAGCCGACTTCGTTCGGCGCCGGTCAAAGCGGCTCCTCTCGTCGCCCTTCAATGCGTCGCCCCCCCCCCCCCCAGCTTGTCGCAGACCGGTCGGCCAAATTGGCAAACACGCGTCGTGAGCCTTGCGCTTGCATGAAAATCAAGCTATGCCTTTTTTTTGGCAGCTCCACTGTGCATCCGTAGTCTACGAAAATGGAGCCCTTGGTCGCCACCAGTAGTGATATTAACCTCGCCTAGGTTCTTCTCTGCTGTACAATAAACAAAGAATTATTTTTGAGAATTAGGTTCTAATCTGTTGCTACTTGGATGTTCAATTCTGCAGCTGTTTGTTATCTTTGAATCGCGTAATTTCACTCGTTGGACTTTTGCCTGATACTTTTTTTTTTTTTTTTTTAAACCAAATTAACCCTCCATTGCCCCCCCCCCCCCCCCCCCCCCATCACCCAATAAAATTGATAAATAGTAATAATTTTAAAAATGAAAAAGGCCAAATCTAACTCAACCAGATGGCGGCACTGTTCTGTTCGGATGGAACGATGGACGCAGACGGTCGAAATTGCGGGGATGGAAGTCGGCAGAACGCATATAACGCATTGTCTCTGTGAGATCTTTGATTGTAAAGTTTTGAGCTTTTGTTCAGCCAAATTTGAGTCCAATCAACCTTCGCGGTTGATTTGTGTAAAATAACGTATACAGGAGCGCGTTATGGAACTGAGTTTGCGTCATGTTGATCTTGCCCAGAGAGGCCGACCTGTTCCTGCTGGAGTCTCGCAGGCTGTGGGCATTGGAAGAGGGCTGGCTGGAGTTTGACATCACGGCCACGAGCAACCTGTGGGTGATGAGCCCAGCGCACAACCTGGGCCTGCAAGTTAGCGTGGAGACCAGCAGTGGTAAGCCATTGATCTATGCAACGTTTGGACAAAAGTATTGCCACGTCGGGCCTTCGTAACAACTTTAGTCCAGTTAAGATTTGAATACAAAATGTTTTATGGGGATGAGATGAGGATTCTCACATTCTTCCACACCAATGTCATACGAAGCATTATTTGGAAAAGGTGTGTCGCAAAACTTGTACCGATATAGTCTGCATATTCAATGAACCACGTGTTCACAAAACGAATCATTTGGAATGGTCCGTTTTCCGAAACAGGGCAGAGCATTAGTCCTAAAGACGCCGGGCTGGTCGGGCGCGACGGTGCTCTGGAGAGGCAGCCTTTCATGGTGGCGTTCTTCAAGGTCAGCGAAGTGCACATCCGCAACTCCCGCTCCGCCGGCGGCAAACGTCGACAGCAGAACCGCAACCGATCCGCGCAAACGCAGGAGGCATCCGGAGGGCCGAGCCAAGCAGGTCAGTCCGACGCCCGCCGCATCGACTCGGGTGACCTCGTCGCGTAGCGCGCGACTGCCAGCAGACGCCAAAATCACAGCATCCCAACCCCCAACGGTGTTTGTGCCAGCAACAAGTTAGAATAGAAAACGTCCAATAATCCCAATACCTCTTCCAGCCGCAATGTTAGAATAATATAAAGCATTATAAAACATTTCTTTCCTGATCCCTTCTCGCTTGTTGATCGCCTGTTGCTTGGCAGGATACTTCTAATAATAAACACCCAAAAAAAAAACATTGGCTGCACAATTGACAAAGTAGGGCAGAAGACAGTCTGCCCCTGGACAGAGAGCTGAGGAGGTTACTAAAAAAAAACTAAAAAAAAACCCTTTATCTGTGCAAATGAATTTCTTAACAGAAACTCACAAATATAAACAACAATGTCTTCTATTTAGTTGCATATTTGTGGAACAGTTTTGGCCACTGTTTTTTTTTTTTGTGTGCTTAAATTGGATGGAATTTGATGATGCCGCTCCTTCCGGGGTGCGCGCCTTGGACACCATGGTGGACACTTCAGGTCACATACAAAGAAACAGGAATAAAATCAAAAGATGTAAATCATAAAAACATGAAATGATATTAAGAAGATAAATATATACTGTGGATAAGCAAGTGGCACGCTTCAATAAATATTAAATGAGTATTGGAAAGAAAGAAAATGACAGTGGATGCAGAATATTTACAGTATATACAGTAGATATCAAAGTCTACACACCCTTGTTCGAATGTCAGGTTGTTGTGAAACCAAATCATTGCAAACCTTTTTTTTTCTATAGCCTGTACAACTGAATTTTTCGTTTTTTTGGAAGTAAAAGCAAAAATACTTCAATGTAGTTGCACAAGTTGCACGCCCGCTTTCAACTGGGCCGTGGCTGTGTGTTCCATTCAAACTCATGCTAAATAGGAATCAGCACACCACCTGCCACCATTTCAAGTACCTCGGATTAAACGCAGATCATTTTCAGATATTCTGGTAGGCTTTTCCTGTCATTTTGTTTTGCTTCGCACACTTTGTGCACTGCGAACACCGACTGCTCTTTCAAACTGCTCGTTATTCCTTCCACACTGTCTGAGGCCCGAGTTCCAGCTGAAGAAAAAACATGAGAAATATTCCCGCGTCTTTGTATGGTCCAGTGAAACCGAGGTTGAACGTTTGGGCCATAACTCCTAAAAAGATATGTTTGGCGCAAACACAGCAGTGCTTATCACCAAACGAGCTAGTACTATACCTACAGCGAAGCAGCTTCGGCCACCATGCCGACCATTGATAATTACTTTTATGAAATGATCAAAGACACAAAAACTACATCCGTCCATTTTCTGAACAATAAAACTTATCGTCAATACTGAATACTAAATGCATCAATTGTGAAGGATCAATTCCCACACAGTGCCGACCTCGCTGTCAGCATTTTGTCCTAACTCGCCTACAATGGGCAGCTGAACAGGATCAGCGCGATAGAAAATGGAGCCTAAAACCACAGAGTAGATTCGAGAAATGCAGCATTGACCCGACGTTGTAGAATGAAACACATGTTCACTCTTGGCTTCGGACTGACTTGTACCCAGGCTGTCCGAAGATGTGACAAAATCTCCCTGGAGATGCTGTTGGCGAAGTAGAAAGCCATGGCGCTTTTCTGTTGTCCCAGCTCTGTCCGAAAAGTGTAGGGATGCACATGGGCCACAACATTAGGGACACCTGGATGAGCGAAAGCAGTGTGAACACACGCCTGTGTGTGCATATGGTTCACTGAAACAGGACGCGGCGAAGTGAATATTGCCCACGTTCGCCACGCTGGCAAATCAAAATCGAAACTCACAAGCCCTGCCGGATAAAAGTTACATTGAGCGCGCTCATTCTGCCGCGTGTGAACAGTGTTAATGGTCTTGTTTTCCCCCCTGCTTCGTAAAACGCTTCAATCCACCGTCCGGCCGCAGCAGGCTAAGCTAATTGAAGCGTGCGCGTTTATGACCGCGACGTAGGGTCAATATGTCCCGCGATGCACAACAGCTCTCAAACTAGCGAGCTGCCTTCTTCCTCAACGCACCAGCTGAGAATCCCACTTTGGTCGTCACGTCGAGCGGCGGCGCTGGCTCGAAACAGGGCGTGGCTAGGTAGTCATTCGGGGGCCCGAGACGAACATAGTCAGCCCCGCCCACACCTTATGTAATATAGACCACGTCGAAGCTGTACATCGAGCAAGAACGGGAAAGAATTCCACCGACAAAGCTTGAACAATGAGTGTCCTCAGTGTCAGTGCCCAAACGTTTATTGAATGCCGTTCAAAGAAAAGGCGATGCAGCCCAGTGGTGAGCACGAGCCTGTCCCATCTTTTTAGAAACGTGTCGCAGCCATGCAATTCTAAGTTCAGGATTATTTGCTCCAAAACAACAAAGTTGATCAGTTTGAATATGAACTATTTTGTCTTTGTAGTGTATTCAGTTAAATGTAGGATTTGCAAATCATTGTATTCTGTTTGTATTGATGTTTAACACAACGTCCCAGCTTCATTGGAATTGGGGTTGTACATATCTGACAGCTAAAGTTAGCATACTAATATTTTAGAATATTAATGTTCATCCTTAAATAAAGTGTGAATTGGAGAAAATTCTATAAAAAGCCCATAAGATCCTTCTTAGAGGTTATCAAACAACAAGTGAATCGTCTCAACACTTTTACTTTCATAAATAAGAAAATGAATGAACATTTACCATTTTTGAACCGCTTTTATACGCACATCTTGGTGAGCAAATGCGTCACTCATGTCACTCTTCACATCGATAAACTTCCTCCTACAAAAATGCACGCTAAATCGCAATTGCAGTAAGTGTTGAAAAGAAACGAACGAAGTATTTTCCCCAATTTGCAGCCCTCCTGCCGTTTGATGAGTTTGAATTGGGCCTACATCGTTAAAGCTTGTCGGCTTTGTTCCCAGTGACGAGGACTGGCTAAGTGTGGCTAAAGGTTAAGCTACGTTGTGGCTAACTACACACGTGTGGCTAGATTTCTATACTGTTTGGCCACATTGGCTAAGAGGTTTCCTGACCCATTACCAGCCATGACTACAAGTGTGTTTATAGTTTTCTTTTGCAAAAAAAAAAAAAAAATGATGAGGATATCCATGGAACAGGAAGTAGAACTGACTCAAACGAAAATATTATTCATTTGACCAAAACCAATAAAAGACAACTTGGTGACAATATTGCTGGGGTTTCCTGTTTTCTCTCCATTATGGTCACTATATCATAGTTTTCTTTTTTTTTTCATTTAACAGATAACTGAATACTTGGAAAGAATATGACCTAAAACATTACCTGTCGAGTTAATAAAGGTTTCATAATGGCGACCGAGAATTAAGTCACTTTATGTTATATCCTGTGGGGCAATTGGTTTTGAAATGAGAACAACTTGAAAGTCAACCAGCGTCACGGTATGGCTCGTGAGGAACTGTGGAGGTTCCACTGTCGAACGAATACACATGTATTTTTAAATTTTGCAATTCCCTTTTATTTCTATAGTGCCAAATCACAACAGAAGTTGTCCCAGCACTTTACACACGGAGCAGGTCGAAGACCACACTCCTGACTCATTATCGGACCAACAGAAACCCACACGAGCAAGCAGTAGGCGACGGAGGCAAGAAAAAACCTCCTCTTGGGAGGAAACCTCAAGCAGACCCAAAACTCAGTCTGCCTCGTAAAAAGTGATCGTGTGCCAGTCTGACCCGGTTCTAGTTCACAAATGACAATTTACAGTTTTCACCCCACTGCTGTCAATGTACACAATGTAAATAGACACAGGTTATGGGTGACGTGTTCATATTAAAAGCTACGTGTTCATATTAAAATGTGCATGTTCTGCATTAAGGCTAGGTGACGTATACTAAGTAAGACTCATGTAGTCAAACCAATCCCTCCCGAAGCTATCTGTTGGCATAAGAACCAGACGCCCGAGTATGTGCCCTTGTAGGTCTCGAGGATGGAAAAAGACTAATGTTCAAACATTATCAAAGGAAAATCAATGCAATGAGTCAAATAATGACTCTACTTGAGTAATATAGTACCTAACTACCAACTTGTAAAGATTTAAGATATACAAACGGGATGACCTCATTCAAGTAGCTTGTACTGAGTCTGCATTTGCCGCCCAGTTTGCATCAGAAGGGACGCAATGCCATTTTCTCAGTTAAGAATCTGCCCGAACTGGGACACTGTGTGAATTATGTGCGCCTTGGCAAATGGGTCTTTGTGCACAACCCGGAACATCAAAAACCGTCTGCCTTGCCACTTGGGACAGCGGCGCGGCTAAATATTTAGATCTGACACAGGAAGTAAGGAGCCCACCCTCCCAGCTCCTTCTGCATGATGGCTAAGCGTCTGCGGGATTGTTTGAGATGGGAGGATCGGCAAGGAACTCCAGAGTGTATCAAATACAGAATCACACACTCCAGAGACAGGGAGGGGGACGGGAATAATGGAAGGACGGATGGATGGTAGGAGCGTCATCAAAACCAACAAAACGTAAACACGGTCCGCCAAGCTTTCTCTATTTTCCGAAACAACATTTGGACATTATGAAGGGAGTGGCACTGTATGTTTTCATCGCTCCACTGTGCACCACCTTCTACATGGAGGCTTGGATGGATACTAGAAATGATGGACACATTTCACATTCATGATGTCTGCTCTTAACCTTTTTTATTGACTCTTATCAGTCTGATGCTTTTCTAGCCTAAATCTTTGAACAAAAACTCATGTTCTCAACTATTTTTTCCTATCTGTGCTCCCTTTGAGAGATTTCTCATTTTCATAATTTGAAAATGACATCAATATCACGGTAGGAAAATGTTTTCCAGATGACACAAGCACTTAAAATGTCTGCCAAGAAAATTTCTGCAGCATTAGTTTGAGACATCATTATGTATGTGATAAATTATAGCAAGCTGCACTTTCCAAAGCAGACAATCTGCAGACTTGCAGCCATGGGCTCCCCACCTGTGGGAGGGGCCATAGGGGTCGGGCGCAGTGTGAGCCGGGTGGTGGCCGAAGGCGGGGCCTTTGGCGATCCGATCCCCGGCTACAGAAACTGCCCTAGGCACTTGGAACGTCACCTCTCTAGCAGGGAAGCAGCCCGAGCTGGTGTGTGAAGTTGAGAAGTTCCGACTAGATATAGTCGGGCTCGCCTCCGCACACGGCTTGGGCTCTGGTACCAGTCCTCTCGAGAGGGCTCGGACTCTTTTCCACTCTGTAGTTGCTCATGGTGAGAGGCGCCGAGGGTGTGCGTATACTTATTGCCTCCCGGCTCGGCGCCTGTACATTGGGGTTCACCCCGGTGGACGAGAGGGTAGCCTCCCTCCGCCTTCGGGTGGGGGGGATGGGTCCTGACTGTTGTTTGTGCCTATGCACCAAATAGCAGTTCAGACCCTTTTTGGAGTCCTTGGAGGGGGCGCTGGAGTCCCATTGTTCTGCTGAGGGACTTCAATGCACACATGGGCAATGACAGTGATTGGGAGGAACGCCCTTCGACACCCTAGGTCGCAGTTCGATGATCGACTTTGTGCTCGTGTCATCGGACTTGCGGCCGCATGTCTCGGACACTCAGGTGAAGAGAGTGGCGGAGCTGTCAACTTGATGGTGATGAGTTGGAATCCGATGGTGAGGGAAGATGGCAGGCCTGGCAGGCCCAAACATATTGTGAGGGTCTGCTGGGAACATCTGGCAGAATCCCCTGTCAGAAGGAGTTTCAACTCCCACATCCGGCAGAACGTCACCCACGTCTCGGGGGAGTTGGGGAGCATCGAGTCCGAGTGGACCACGTTCTGTGCCTCTATTGCCAAGGCGGCTGACCGGAGCTGTGGCCGTAAGGTAGTCGGTGCCTGTCGTGGTGGCAATCCCCGAACCTGTTGGTAGACACCAGCGGTGAGGGATGCCGTCAACCTGAAGGAGGAGTCCTATCGGGCCTTTATGGCCGGTGGGACTCCTGAGGCAGCTGATGGGTACCGGCTGGCCGAGCGGAATGCAGCTTTGGTGGTCGCTGAGGCAAAAGCGCGGGTGTGGGAGGAGTTCGGTGAGGCCATGGAGAACGGCTTTGAGGAAATTCTGGTCCACCATCTGGCGTCTCAGGAGGGGGAAGCAGTGCACCATCAACACCGTGTATAGTGGGGATGGGGCGCTGCTGACCTCGACTCGGGACGGTGGGGAGAATACTTTGAAGACCTCCTCAATTTGCTCGACATGCCTTCCCATGAGGAAGCAGAGTCTGGGGTCTCTGAGGCGGGCTCTCCTATCTCTGGGGTTGAGGTCACCGAGGTGGTTAAAAAGCTCCTCATTGGCAAGGTCCCGGGGGTCCCTCCACAGTTGGTCCTTGGCTCTTAAAGCTGTCATTGCAAACAAAGGCTTTTGTACAAAGTATTCAATAAATACCAGTTGGTGTGTTCAATACTTTTTCCCTGTGTAATTTGACATTATTGCACACAACCTAATTTCTGATCTTATTTGTTCTAGTTTCTTTGTATGTATGAATTACTTGGGTTGTTCCCAACATCTGGTAAAATGTTCATGTCAATAGCACCTTTGGAAATATATTTTGTGTGATATGTTAAATACTTATTTCAGCCGCTGTATAAACAAACAAACAACCATTCGCATCCGCATTCACACCGATTTCGAGTCTTCAATCAACCGAGCACACGTGTTTTGGGGATGTGGGAGGAAACCGGAGTTCCCGGAGAAAACCCACATGCAAACTCCACACAGGAGGGGCCGGGATTTGAACCCCGGTTTGTTCCCAACATCTGGTGAAAATTTCATGTCGATAGCACCTAGTGAGAAAAAGGGTGACGTGATAAATACTTATTTCAGCTGATATGTGTGTGTATGTGCGCGCGCGCGTGTGTATATATATATATTTATATGTTTATTATGTTTACCTTTGGAGTAATTATAGATAGAAAAACAAATTACAAGATTGAAGTTGTAATCTTAGAATCAATTTGTATATTTTCCTCATAAACAGGACTTTATTCTCATAATCATAAAACCTTTATCGAAAAAAGATCTTCAAGTTCTCGTCAAATTATGATTTTAATACATGATAAATAAAATAATGAAATAAGTTATATTCATTTTTATCTCTAGGTTTTGCAACTTTTTAGTCCTCCGAGTTATTCAAATTTATTCTCATGATATTATGACTTTAATCTCGAAATGTTGGATTTTTTATTTTTTTTTTGTGTCGGACATTAATCTCATTTTTTTCTTTTCAGTGTGGGCTTTATACTGCTTTGCCCCCTAAATCTTGCCACTTTAATGTTTATCAATGTGCATGTTTTGTTTTTTGTTTTTATTAAAGGGACTGAGAGCTAATTCTGTATTGCCATTAGAATGTTTAAAATGCTGAATCGTTCCAACCTTTCTACAGTACTGTATTTCTTTCCATTGTAAATTTGAAGAATAATGTGTAATTAGTGAATTTTGATACTTGGGCGTCCTTTGAGTGGATCTTGAGTGAGTACCTTGTCCAAAGAACAATGCAACACCTTAAAGGATTAATTTAGGATTTTGTGGGGGCGACGCAGCTAACGGGAGCCGGGCTGGGCTCTAGCTTTGGGGGGGGGGGGGTTAACAACCATCCAGGGTAGAAATATCACATCCCAACAGAGCACGGGTGGCCTGTGATTAGGCCTAGCCAGTCATTAACCGTGCAGCTAAAAGACTGACCACACTAACAGTATCGCTTAAAGAATTATAATGACACAGCGCTGGGCCAGCTGTGTTTTTTCATCTGTCTCTCTCCTCCTCCTCCTCCTCCTCATTCCCCTCGCTCCTTCCCCGCCCAACCTCCTTTTGTTTACCATCGGAGTAATTAGACGAGGCAGAGCTCCCTCACAGGGTTTAATAACCTCTGTGATGAAAGACAGGAAGAAAGATAAACTTGCGGGGAGGAGAGCGACAACATCAGGACGTCAGAGGCAAAGACGCCGTTGTCCTTTTAAGTCCTCTTCGCTTGGGTGTTGCGGAATCAGCGGCGCACTTCCGGTTGGAGTTCAAACTGCGGGCTTGTTGACTGTATGTACATGTAAGGGCTACTGTAAAGGCCGCAGTCTTTTCTCACTTGTAAATGAGTCCTGATTGAGGACATACAGTAGCACCCTCGCTTTGAAAGTCCAAATTGACAACGTATGATTTGTGTGTTTTTGGAACGACACGCGATAAAAAGTTGTTTATGGATTTTTCCTCCCCCTGACAGAAGGTGCTAGAGTTTTATTTTTAAGGCTCAGTGAATGGCAGGTAGTGTTGTGAAGAGCTGATATGTGCTGAGGACTTGCAGTGCATATTAAGAGTGTCACACAGCGTTTCCTTGCCTATTGAGTAGGACCCTGGTGTGAGAACGGTAGTAACCTCAGTGAAGTCACTGTGGATTAGGGGAACATGGAGCGTCACATTTTAACATTTTGTATTTTCACATATGTTACGCCCTGGTCGCCTTTATATACAACCCCAATTCCAATGAAGTTGGGACGTTCTGTTAAACACAGATAAAAACAGAATACAATGATTTGCAATTCATGTTCAACCTATATTTAATTGAATACACTGCAAAGACAAAATATTGAATGTTCAAACTGATAAACTTTGTTGTTTTTAGTAAATAATCATTCATTTAGAATTTTATGGCTGCATCACGTTCCAAAAAAGCTGGGAAAGGTGGCAAAAAATAGTCAAACAGTTTAAGGACAATGTTCCTCAAGGTACAATTGCAAAATTTAGGGATTTCATCATCTACGGTCCATAATATCATCAAAAGGTTCAGAGAATCTGGAGCAATCACTGCACATGTAAGCGCCAAGGCCGAAAACCAACATTGAATGCCCGTGACCTTCGATCCCTCAGGCGGCGCCGCATCAAAAAACGACGACAATGTGTGAAGGATTTCACCGCATGGCCTCAGGAACACTTCAGAAAACCAATGTCAGTAAATACAGTTCGGCGCTCCATCCGTAAGTGCAACTTGAAACTCTACTATGCAAAGCAAAAGCCATTTATCAACAACACCCAGCAACGCCGCCGGCTTCTCTGGGGCCCGAGCTCATCTAAGATGGACTGACGCAAAGTGGAAAAGTGTTCTGTAGTCCGACGAGTCCACATATCAAATTGTTTTTGGAAATAGTGGATGTCGTCTCCTCCGGGCCAAAGAGGAAAAGAACCATCCGGACTGTTATGGACGCAAAGTTCAAAAGCCAGCATCTGTGATGGTATGGGGCTGTGTTAGTGCCAATGGCATGGGCAACTTGCACATCTGTGAAGGCACCATTCATGCTGAAAGGTACATACAGGTTTTGGAGAAACATATGCTGCCATCCAAGCAACGTCTTTTTCATGGACGCCCCTGCTTATTTCGGCAAGACAATGCCAAACCACCTTCTGCACGTGTTACAACAGCGTGGCTTCGTAGTAAAAGATTGCGGGTACTAGACTGGCCTGCCTGCGGTCCAGACCCGTCTCCCATTGAAAACGTGTGGCGCATTATGAAGCGTAGAATACGACAACGGAGACCCCGGACCGTTGAACGGCTGAAGCTGTACATCGAGCAAGAATGGGAAAGAATTCCACCTACAAAGCTTCAACAATTCGTGTCCTCAGTTCCCAAACGTTTATTGAATGTTGTTCGAAGAAAAGGTGATGTAACAACGTGGTAAGCATGAGCCTGTCGCAAATTTTTGGGAACGTGTTGCAGTCATAAAATTCAAAGTTAATGATTATTCGCTAAAAACAATCACGTTTATCAGTTTGAACATGAAATATCTTCTTTGTCTTTGTAGTGTATTCAATTAAATATAGGGTGAAAATGATTTGCAAATCATTGTATTCTGTTTTTCTTTATTTTTAACACAACGTCCCAACTTCATTGGAATTGGGGTTGTATTTTGTTGCTATTCAGAGTTCACGTCTCAATCATCACTTAACCCTCAAATTGACCCCCAAAATAATAGGAGAATGTTTATCATCTCTGCATGAATGATGAATGTCTTTACCTAATGTAATGGTGACAACTGTCTAAATTAAAATAAAAGCTAATGATTGCATTTGCACACCTAGGTGTTCTTTTGGGTCAGTATGATCCAGGATGTTTTTGATGACTATATATTTCTGAAATCTATTACGGGCAGTTTGTCTCCAAACAAACATGATGTAACTGATACATAGTTTTGGGTAAAAGCAAACAATTTATTGTTTTGGGAGGCGGAAATTACTTGTCAAATTGACTTTTAAGAACATAGACGTGTACAACCACAGGTTGACACATTACATAATACTTTACCCAGTTGTCCCCATTGAATTAGGTAATGTCCATCATTAACAAAGTCAATCTTTCAAGGATATGAAAAACGTGTAATAGGAGGCTTAATACAAAATATCACAGAAATCAGATGGACACAAGCAAAGAAAATCGCTTCAAAAACAACACATTGAGGATTATACATGTTTATTGACACACATTACTCCCTAAATCTAGACTATGTACAGTATACAAAGTCAATTGTTAATCCAAAATATCCCTTATTTGGGGTATTTAGACCACCATAGAGTGACTCTTTAAAATGGACTTGGTGTAAAAGTGTCAATTTTATTTCAAAAAAACACCTTGTTTTGTCATATGAGTGTCCAGAAAAGGCCCCTCTGACAGCTACTTCTGTTTGACCCAGTTTTGTATCCGCTTTGTGCATATTTGGCTCAGACCTCCCCTTTCGTCTGATTGGTTGCCTCCGTGTAGAAGACCCACTTGTGAGAGCACGCTGGCTCGGAAACAGCGAGAGACAATGTTACATCCCAAACACTAGAAAAAGTTGGTCTGGCAAACTATGTCCCCTTTAAGGTTGCTGACCCCTGGCATGGAAACCTGTGATGATTACCATAGAAAAGGATTTTTTGGGCATTTTGCAATATATAGGAGAGTCTTGCTGCTCAGTATAATATGAGCAATACAGTAAATTGAATCAATCAATCAATTACATGCACAAATTTTACAATGCAGATTGCAAGCGCGTAGCTGAAAGCAAAATGACTCGTACAAGAATATGAAAAGATTTACATTTACTTTAGGTTTACCTTGTATTAATTAGGTAGGTGAGTTTAATACTGGAATACTGGGATAATATTTAATTTTTTTGGGGGGGGGGGCGGGGGCAGTAAATTACAAGCGGCCAATTGGTTTAGCATGGATGCAGATAGTCGAGAGTCATGAATGCTAATATATGTCGGCCTGGTGCTAAGTATCGCATCACTTTTATTTTCATTTTTACGACTGACATTTCTCTGAGACCACAAACAAAACATCCCGAACTACTCCCAAAGACATAAGTGTCACAAGTAGCCTTCTAAACGTTATAATTGCCAATATTATATACCCATTTTTAATGTTTCTTTCCACCTCCGCTCTCAGTTAGGTAAAGGAAAAAGGAAATGAATGCAGGGCTCACGGGAGCCGGAGCTCGGCGGTAGCTGCGTGGCGTTAAATTTTTACTGGCAGGAAGGGGCGATGTGGTTTATGCGCACCACAAATCTGGGCCTTTACACTCAATGAAAGCCCACTGTAGATATCAGCGTTACTTCTCTTGAAGAGCGCTGTAGACTGTGCGTGCTGCCTGCTTACAGCTGCTACTACTTGCTAACTGCATGACCTCGGCTCGAGGGACGTGGAACGTCACCACTCTGGCAGCGAAGGAGCCCGAGTCGGTGTGTGAGGTTGAGAAGTTCTGACGAGATAGAGTCGGGCTCGTAATGCACACAGAGCCTGGAAGTTTATTTTTACATTTTCTTCGTAGCGCCTTTTTATTATCAGAATGACATCAACAGATTTTATGTCCTCATTGATATGTTATTCAAGTCTTCCTCCCATCTGCTGCAACATCCGTAATGTTGGATCAGGACTTGCGCTATGATTTAATCTCTTATGAAGCAACTTCTGGTTCCAATAGGCTGTAATAGATGAAAACCGGATGAAACCGTTGACCAGATGAAACAGTTGTTCAGTATTACTGTTATTAATTATCGTTAATATCTTATGTAGCGTCTCCGTGCATAAGCGGCTCTGTAATCTTTCAACATTAGTGAGAGCATTGGAAGCTAACAGCATTTTCGATACAGCTTATTCCCACCATGCTTCATTATCATTATAGTTCTGTAACTACAGGTTGTGTGTAAGAAGATTAGACCATTGACTCAATGGATGTCTTGGGTTCATTTCAACTCACGAACACGGGTTATATCTTCGAGTTGTGCTTTTTCAGTGCGTTTGACTATTTGCTGGTATGTTCCAGCCTGCTAGATTTCCCAAATGATTTTTAAAGTTATCAACAAACACCAGTTTTGCTCCATTTGAGCAAATTCTGCTCCACCGTCCGGCGTCTCAGCAGGGGGAAGCAATGCACCATCAACACTGTATATAGTGAGGACGGGGCACTGCTGACCTCGACTCGGAACGTCGTGAGCCGCTCGGGAGAATACTTCGAAGACCTCGTCAATTCCACCGACACGCCTTCCCATGAGGAAGCAGAGTCTGGGGTCTCTGAGGCGGGCTCTCCTGTCTCTGGGGTTGAGGTCACTGAGGTGCTTGAAAAGCTCCTCGGTGGAAAGGCCCCGGGGGTGGATGAGATTCGCCCGGAGTTCCTAAAGGCTCCGGATGTAGTGGGGCTGTCCTGGGACAGTGCCTCTGGATTGGCAGACTGGGGTGGTGGTCCAAATCCGAGACCACGGTCTTAAGTCGGAAAAGGGTGGACTGCCCTCTCCAGATCGGCGATGAGATCCTGCTCCGAGTGGAGGAGTTCCAGTATCTTGGGGTCTTGTTCACGAGCGAGGGAAGAAAGGAACGGGAGATCGACAGGCGGATCGGTGCGGCGTCTGCAGAGATGCGGACTTTGTATCGATCCGTTGCGCTGAAGAAGGAGCTAAGCCGAAAGGCGAGGCGCTCAATTTACCGGTCGATCTACGTTCCTACCCTCACCTGTGGTCACGAGCTGTGGGTCGTAAAGCTACTGTCCCTGCGACCCGACCTCGGATAAGCGGCGGGAAATGGACGAATGGATAAAAAATGCATTATGTTGCTGATTTAGCAAATCAAACTTATTTCAATACTTTGTTTTTCTCATATCATTACAATACCCATATTTTGGTCATGGTAATCGTGATGTGGGGCAGCACAGTGATCGAGTGGCTGGCAAGTCTGCCACACAGATCTGAGGTTGAGGATCTAAATCTTGCCCCTGGCCTTCCCGTGCGGGGTTTGCATGTTCTCCCTGTGCTTGTTTGGGTTATCGCCTGGTGAGCGTGCACGCTTGCGCCTATGTGCTCCGCGACTGGCTGGCGACCAGTCCGGGGTGTGTACCCTGCTTCTCACTCATAGTCAGCTGAGACAGGCTGCAGCTCTCCCATGGCCCTAATAAGGACACAACATGCTATAGGAAATGGATGGATACAAGTACAGGTAACCGGGATCATTTTTGCTCACGATAATTGTGATATGAAATTTTGATACCGTTTCATCTCAACCATGAGCATTGCAAAGATTTTGCATCCAGCATTCTAGTTACCGTCTCATAACTGTATACAGAGTAATGTGTGATTTAAGAGCCACTCTCACAAACATTATCGGGTTACGTTTCCTATGTCCTTGGATCCTTGCTATCTATACTTGACATCCCAAACATTCACAGGTCGTTTTATCTTTATCTTATTTTAAGACAGTTTTCTAAATGCCCATGTGTTAATTCAGTGCTCCCTCGCACATTCAAATAAACATCCAGCAAGCGGCGCTTCCTAGCAAAGAGGAAGGAAGTCAGGAACAGACGGGAAACGCCTGAACAGACCCGACTGCGGAGAAGTGATCTGTCAGGGCCCGTTTGACGTGGTTAATGCAGCCTCTTCTATTTTGCATAATATGTTTATATGTTTCAGTCCTCCTGTGTGGTTACTATAGCTAAGAAAAGACAAAAGGAAATTCAACAGATCCCATGATGTTAGTAACAATAGAAACAACAACTTGTCATTTCTATTTCTGGCCTATGCATGTTTAGAGCCTGTTGAGAAATTTCTCTAATAGAAAACGAACTTTATTTAAAGGGGCGTCAAATGTAAAATTGGACTTTTGATTTACTAGTATACCTATAGTTGGGTCTTGGGTGTCTGCCCACCCATCAAATGAGGAATTAAACAACCGAGTAAATATTTGATCTACTTGCATATGTAAGCGAGGTGTTCTGCACTTCCGCCACACTGTCACATAAGAGTTGGACTAATTTACCTAACAACCACCCCACGTAGTTTCTCTTCCAGTAAGAAATGGGAAAAGATGTAGAGCCACTTTCAAGCCTTTGCATGTCTGAAAAACGATCATATAAGACTTACAGGGGTGTCAAACTCAAAACACACTTTAGGTCACGGGCCGAACAGGACATCGATTGAAAATGTGAGAACGGGAGTTGTGATGTTACACGTTGCTGTTCCTGCTTTGTTTAAATAATAACCAACAATGGGCTACCCAAGATACTAGTGTTTGAGCTGCATGAATACAGAGCTACAAAATGATCACGGGTAGCCTTCCGTTCAGTACGATACAGCGGCTGAAATAAGTATTTAACGTATTTCTCACTAAATATATAAAGGTGCTATTGACGTGACATTTTCACCAAATGTTGGGAACAACCCATGTAATCCATACATGCAAATAAAGTAGAACAAGATGGCAGCATATTTTTGTCAAGAATGTCTTGGTAGATTTGCCCATTAATCCTTCCTTCAATAATGTGAAGTTTACCAGTACCATTTGCTGAAAAGCAGCCCCAGAGCATCATGTTCCCACCTCCGAACTTCACTGTTGGTATGTTGATGTGCAGTGCCATTCCTCCTCAAAAGGTGGTGTGCCTTATGGCAGTTCAATTTTGCTCTCATCAGACCAAACTATATTCTCCCAGTATTTACCTGGCTTGTCCAACTGTTGTTCAGCAAACCTTCAACGAGCTTTGACACTTTTTTGTTTTCCAGCAACGGGGTCTTGCATGGTTAGCGTGCATATAGACCATAGCGGCGGATTGCTTTGCTCACTGTTTTCCTTGTGACAACAGCACCTGCTAATTCTAGGTCTTTTTTTAAAGCTCTCCACAGGTGGTCCTTGGCTCTTGGACAACTCTTCTGATCATTCTTTGCACTCCTCTGTCAGAAAGGAGCCCCTGATCGAGGCAAATTTATGGCGGTGTGATTGGCTTTCCACTTACTGGGGGTCCACACAAGATCTCACCCCGTGTGGTCAAAATGTTCACAAGAACGGTGAGCAATAATCCCAGAACCACACGCGGGATGAATGGGGACATGTATCGTGAGATTTTGAGTGAAAACCTCCTTCCATCAGCAAGGGCATTGTAGATGAAAAGCGGCTGGGTCTTTCAGCATGACAATGATCCCAAACACACCGCCCGGGCAACGAAGGAGTGGCTTCGTAAGAAGCATTTCAAGGTCCTGGAGTGGCCTAGCCAACGAGCTTTGACACTTTTTTTTTTTTTTTTTTTTTTCCAGCAACGAACCAGGAAACAAGTTGAGTTTCTACCAACAAGTTCTATTTTGGTTTCATCTGACCATATGACATTCTCCCAATCCTCTTCGGGATCATCCAAATGCTCTCTAGCAAACTTCAGACGGGCCTGGACGTGGACCGCCTTAAGCAGGGGGACACCTGTGGCACGGCAGGATTTGAGTCCCTGGCGGCGTAGTGTGTTACAGATGGTAGCCTTTGTTACTTTGGTCCGTTCACTCGGTCCCCCGTGTGGTTCTGGGATTTTTTTGCTCACCGTTCTTGTGATGATTTTGACCACACGGGGTGAGATCATTGCAACAATTACTTTGCGATGGTCTTGAGCCAGCTCTTTGCCCTTACTTATCACGAGATGTGTCTTGACTCACACCTTGGCAATGAGACCTTTTTGTAGGCCATCAATTAGGACTGAACCAGCTGATTTTCATTTGCACTGACAAGGGGCCGGATTGCTGTTTGATGAGTAATAGATTTCAGGTGTTGTCTTGGCTTTCCATGCTTTTTTTGCTCCTCCCTTTCTTCATGTGTTCGATACTTTTTCTCCGTGTCATTTCCCATGATTACCCACAACTTAATTTCTGATCTTATTTGTTCTACTTTCTTTGTATGTATGGATTGCTTGGGCTGTTCCCAACATCAACAAATATATTTAGTGAGGAAAACGGTGACGTGTTGAATACTTACTCCAGGCGCTGTAGCTGTTGCGCTGCGTTAACGGATTTTGTAGTTTGTGTGTCATACGCAATTCACGTCGCAATGTTTTGCGTCTGTTCGGCAATCAGAGGCATTTCCCAGCATGTGTTGCTGTAGTTACAATTGTCAGGTTTGATTGTTATCTATGCCTCTAATATAATGTTTCATACCGTGATAGCGTCTAATTAAAAGCCGTGTCGTTTGTAGTGTCGTAAAGTGCAGTTAAAAAATTGCTACTTTTGGTGGCGGGATGTTAATGACGCCGGTCTCGTGCACTGCACGCGTCACACGTGTGTTTGACTTTGACACATACGACTTAGAGGCCTTATCATGCGGTAACACTGTCGTTCCCTACGAGCACGACGCCCCCGGCCGGCTGTCATGTCAAAACCAAAAGGTAAGCAGAGCTGTATTGATTTTTGTGACATGCATCGATTAGCATCGTTGATAACAGATGGCATTTGATTGTGGTTTGTACATTTGTTGTTGAGATGGTGTAGCAGTCAATGGAAACACGCTTTTGTGCACACCATGCGTGTTTGTCGCGTCCCATTAGAATCGCAGCTGCTTAAGCGAGGTCGCTGTTGACAAGCGGTTGACGACCTGGTGACAAACACCAATGTCTGCAGTCCGACTCCCTGTGACGGAGGCGCTCGCATTCGTCTGGAAACGGTTCCAACTTCTTGCTTTTCTGCGACGGCTACTTGGAGAAAATGGCAACCCGTGGGCTTGCCGTCAGCGAGCACATTAGGGCGCAAGGGAGAGCATATTGCGGTCGTGGTTACTCACCCACGCCTTTTCGGTTCTGCGTGCCGCCTCTCTGTGGATGTTGCGGCAGGACCCGGCGCGGTGCCGTGCTCTTCCTGCCATTGTCTCCGACGGAGCGCCCGCAAGACGTAAAGCGTGTCAGCGAAAGCGAGCGAGAGAAGGCGTCGGCGGAAAGTCGGCATCGCCGTCCTGACTTCAGCGCGGTGACGCATGCCAGCAATGACCTACTCGACTCGGAAAGCAATACCTGCGCTGTCTCCTCCTCCCCTGCCGCTCGGCCGCAAGATCGTTAAGCGCAAACCGCAGGAGAAGTCCTCGAGGCCGGTTTGCTTGCGCGGTGCGAGTCACTTCTTGTACTCGGGCCAGCGCAATATTTGAATGCTGATTAATTCAATCGGGTGCAGTCTTTGCGAATGCGCGGCACAGTGAGCACCGTAATGAGCTTTTTGGGCCTGAGCGCCGGTTACGCCCTCAAATGCGTCCACACCCAAGCGTCTTGCATGCATATTACAGTTGTTCTTCAGAAAGCACTGTGTCACAGTTGCACGGTTGAATTGGGAGATATTTAGAAAAACGTGACCGTAATGATGCCAAGCCTCAAATGCCATTTTCTCTTCTCTTCTTTTTTTTTTTTTTTTTTTTAACTGCTTACAACCATGGAAAGACGTGGACCCACTGAATATTTTTAGTGTCTAAATATACTGGATAGTAAGGTGTAAGTTATATTTAAAGTATTGGTCATTGTAACACTTTTTTAAAATGTCCTGAATAAAAATACATGAACAAATAATAATTTCTCTCTTTCAGACTACAACGGCAGCGATCAAAAGTCAGCCTGCAGAAGGCACGAGCTCTACGTCAGCTTTCGAGAGCTGGGCTGGCAGGTAAAGGACGCGTACGCTGGCAGTACGCTTCAAGTGGATGGGCTGGAATCGAGTTAACCAAAAAATGCAGCGAGGAAAAATAAAATAGACTTAGTAGATATAAGCAACAGTACAGTGGAATCCTAAACGTGGAAAACCCCGGACACTGTGACATGCGGAATTTGCTCAAATCCAACCACTGTTATGCGCGGCGTTATACTGTAAATATACACTTGTGAAGTCACGTTCAAAGCAAGAGACACTTGTCATAGTGAATTTAGTGTTTTGGTTTTGTCGTTCACTCGCCTGACATCCGTGCACGGCTTATCCTCATGCTGGGTGGGATGAGCGTCAGCTCGCCCGTGACCCCTCGACAGGTTAAGCGGTATGCAGAATAATACATGCTTAATGTCCCTTTACACTTCTGTCAGTGGAATTTTGAAGGTGTATCTATGATTCACCAAGTTTGGGACGGACTTTTTAGTTTGTACATTTTTTACTTCCTATGGGGAAAATAGTTACAAAATTATGTCATTCATTTTTTTTCCTTCCGCAGACATTTTTTCTAATGCAATATACGAATATTGATTGTGAATATTTATTTGGGAGGTCGGTTATGCTCGAGTCACCAAGTATGCACAATCTCGGGGCAGGTGGAACCCTGCACTTCCAAATATGCGAGAGTTTCTGCCGAGTTTCTGGCCGCCTTCAAAATGTTGAGGTTTAGTTCTGGGGGGAAAAAAAACAAAACAAAACAAAACAAAAAACAAGTCCGTTTCTCATCTTAAAACATGACTCCGAAGAGCTGAACTGCAATCCAGATTGAAAGCCTCTTGTGAATATAGTCGTAGTGAGCCTTTGAATGCAGCCCGCAGCATCGCTTGACTGCTTTACTGCGTAATTCCTGACACGCGGCGAGTGCCAAGAAAACAACGTCCGTCTGACAAAAAAAGCGGACTTAAGTAGCTCGGAGACCTCAAGATGTCAGATTTAACGACGTTGGCGTTCTGTTTGCGTGTGTTAGTTGTGTTTTACAGAGAGACGAATAAAAATAACATACCTTTCAAACAAGCTGTCTGGAAACACTGAGCTGACACCAACAGGGACACACACACACACACACGCACACTCTTAGGTGCTGAGAATGTGCCAGAAAAGAGTCGAAGGAGACAAGAAGTATGACTTGCCTGAGTGAGTTCACAGACCAAAATGCTTGAGCAGGACTTGTGCTGAGACAAACTTCAGAGATTCATGCGGAATTTGCTCCACTGAAGCTCATCGGGCCTCGTTCACTAACCGCGCACACGCGCACGCGCACGCACACATTGGTGCTTCAATGGTGGGTGCGCGCGTCTGACACGCAAACCTGTGATTTCGTCCTTGTTTTTGTTCGTCCTCTGTGAGCAACTTTAGAAGCTCCTCAGAAGCTCCATGAGTACGCACAAATAATGCAGGGTCGGCCATCGTAAATACATCTTTTACCGACATATTGAAGCTACAGTTATTCATTAAAAACAATACTAATATCTTTGGCGATAATAAGTCAGCGGCACGGTGGACGACCGGTTAGAGCGTCAGCCTCGCAGTTCTGAGGACCCGGGTTCAATCCCCGGCCCCCCCTGTGTGGAGTTTGCGCGTTCTCCCTGTGCCTGCGTGGCTTTTCTCCGGGCGCTCCGGTTTCCTCCCGCATCCCAAAAACATGCATGAATTGGAGACTCTAAATTGCCCATAGGTGTGAATGTGAGTGCGAATGGTTGTTTGTTTGTATGTGCCCTGCGATTGGCTGGCAACCAGTTCAGGGTGTACCCCGCCTCCTGCCCGATGACGGCTGGGATAGGCTCCGGCACGCCCGCGACCCTCGTGAGGAGAAGCGCGACAGAAAATGGATGGATGGATAATAACTCAAAGCAGAAATTTGCTCACGGGTTGATCGTCCCTAAATATCAGACGGACACTTCTCATCACTTTTACCCTCGTCCCGTTGCATGTACTGCATGTGTGTCAATGGCGGCGTGTGTGGCCGACACGGACGCTCAGCGAGGAAGTGCAATCAGGCCGGCCGCGTTTCCTCGCCGTTTCAACGCGTCAGTATTGTTTCTGATCCCTGCGATAACGTGTTGAATATATTCCGTGATTCTGCATGTGCAAATGTGAATTCACGGCACACACACACACACACCGCCAGTGCAATCGTTTACTTGCCAATACTGTATACGGCACGTATATTTCCTGTCGCTTCCAATACTAATTTCATAAATTTCACCAACGACAAATGCCTCTTTGCAGTGCGACATTTATTTATTCCTTATGGAACGTTTGCTCATTTGCAGCTCTTGCTGGTTTCACATGCTCGAACTTGACTCCGGTTTTCAAGCCATTCGAGTTGATCTTTTTTTTCGCCTGGCAAGTCAGCTTTGCAAAATCATTTGCAATTTGCAAAGACAAAGAAAGAGTTTTTAATAATGACTGTCATTGTCATTTGCTTTTTTTTTTTTTTTTCTCTCAGTGAAGCGGGTGAAACAATCCATTAAAATTTGATTTTTATTGGGGGGGGGGGGGAAAGATTGTATTTTAAGGCCGTATCGCCCAGTCCTAAATTATACTGCAATACAATTGGTAGGGGGGAAAAACACAGTGCAATAGTCCACTTTTCCTTTCCTTCTTTAACATTTCAGCTCAACAACAGTACTTCATCCAAATGTAAAACGCTTCCCATGTTTTAGGACTGGATCATTGCGCCTGAAGGCTACGCCGCCAACTATTGTGAAGGAGAGTGCTCCTTCCCCCTCAACGCCCACATGAATGCCACCAACCACGCCATCGTACAGACTCTGGTACGACCCGCGTACGCGTGGCAAGAGTCGTCTTACGTTCCAAGCATAATAAGCCGCTGTCTTCTTTCAGGTGCACCTGATGAATCCCGAGAATGTCCCGAAGCCCTGCTGCGCCCCCACCAAGCTCCACGCCATCTCCGTGCTCTACTTTGACGACAACTCCAACGTCATTTTGAAGAAATACAAGAACATGGTGGTGCGGGCCTGCGGCTGCCATTGACGCTCCCCACTGGGGAGTGGGGCATTGCGGTAGTTAGGTTGGCCGTCGATGCGGTTCCTCAGACCTGCGCGGGACGTTCAGCGTTGCGTGTGGTTACGGTAATCCCAGGGACGTCTCGAGCGTTACTTGGAAAATCGGACATGGATTTAAAGGGACAATGCGTGTCATCTCGTGGAAACTTCCGGCAAAGATGCTCCAAGTGATTCTGACTGCACCTTCTCCATCGATGAGTGGGCAAAACTGAACTGTGGTTAGACCAGTCGGAGTGCTGCTTTCATGCCCGTCCCATTCGTGTTTAATCACCTTCTAATGGCAGGTTTTGGCAACAGATTATGGAGGCGGACAGACCACGCCCATTTCGTCTGGAATTTATCATCCTCATTCTGGATTAATGGCCAGCGTGCTCCCAGTGACTGTAAAATTCTTATCAGTTCTTATGATTTCAAGTGCCAGTCCAAGTCCCACCAGGAGATAATCCCAATCACAGGCAAAATTCTGGGCATTTTTAATTTTTTTGGGGTCTAAATTACCCAGCAGCAAGCCGTTGTCATTAAAGTCCCTGTAAAGCGAAAACCAATGTCTTGTAAATTTGACACACCGCAATAGAAGAGCGATGTTAACAACCCCGCCAAGTGTGAACGATTAAAACAAACGCGGAGTATACAGAATGAGACCTCATAATCATGGAGAAAATTCTGTGCGCTCGCATGCTTTGGGCGTGGGGTTTCTACAATCAAAAACGTACATGAGCTGTTCACACACTACAGTACCAATACAGTGTGTGTGTGTGTATACATATATATAATCTTCAATTCAGTTAAGTAACGTACCTGTGACGAAACCAAGGGGCCGAGTCACTGAAATGCATCCGTGCGGTCAGTGAACAGGATGCGCGCTGATCATTGCAATCCAGCCATTCGTCCATTTTCCGAACCGCTTATCATCAGTGGGGTCGCTAGCCACTCCCTTATCCTCCACCTTCGACGTGGCTATTCGCCTCTCCCGTGCCAATCGTGCCGCGGCTTTGTGGTTCAATCAAATATTTTACAGTATTTTGTATGTGGAGCCACAAAACTCAATACAGGGTCACATTTTTACCACTGCAGCGCTTCGTGTGCAGTAAATGACTTTTTGGCCGCGGTCCACTTCAGTTGCTTTCGGCCACGTCGCATTAGTAACTTTACGCAGGGTAACCACTCATGCAATGAAGGTGTTACACTTTCTATATAGTGGGGGAGGGGTGTATGCACCGCACCCAAAAGAATATTTCACGCCGTATCATCACAATTGAGCACGACATAGATCTGTCTTTGCACGTTTTGATCCATTTTTAGAAGGATATCTCTTGAATTCACTTCACAGGTCTTTATTAAGGTCACATGGCGTAAAACAGTCAACTTTTTGGGTGTTAAAACTGTGGCAAAAGCAATGATCATGTGCAGTCAAATCCTGTTTTTTGTTCACCATTTATTTGCTTCTCAAATTATATTTACACTCCCAAAATATAAAAGACTGAACCAAAGTGTCCACAGGCTATTTTAGCAGCACCTTCCTCCAAATAACACCCCCCCCACCCCGTGTCAATATTTGTGTGTTCAACATGATGCATGTTGCGGCTCGGGATGTTTTGGTCCAAACAAGTCAAGAATAAGGCCCTATCCGCCCAACACACCCACTTCTGTCGCGATGCTGCTGACAGCCTGTCACGAAAGTGTGCAAAAACATCATCATTCACGTTTGTACATTTTCTTTCTTCTGTGGATTTTTTTTAGACAATATATTTGAATGAAAATCTAACAGCAATACTAAGAATCTCAATACCTAATGTGCCTAGCCAATCATCAAACACAAAATATACCTCTGGTAAGCTGCTGTTTACATTTGTGATCATGTTCTTGTGTAAATACTTGTACATTCGCAGTTTATTTATTGCACCTTTGTTAAAAAATGAATTACACCTTATGAGACACGTGGAGAAGCAAACTTTTTTTTTAGTTTTTTTTTTTATTATTATGAAATCTCATGTTACAACTTGCCATTAGTGTTTTTTTTTTTTTTTTTTGTACAAATCCGTGGGCTGAGCACAACCCATGACTGCATAACAAAAAAAACCAACAACAAACAAACAAAAAAGTGTCACTGAAGTTCCTTAGACCATGTGCTTTCCATAAAGATTTACTGGCAAAAAACCGATTTGTGTGTACCTTGTATTACTTTGTCAAAGAGCAACATGTGCATCACATCTCATTTACTGTCCACTTTGTGCAAAAATAAAGAAACGGTTTCAGCATATGGAGCAAAAACAATGGTTTGGTTGAGTGATTGATCGATCGATTCAACTTCTTCACGGATGAGATTTTAGAAACTAAAATCAGTGCTTTGACCCCACTGGGCCACAGAGAACACTTCCTTTCAAAAGTCCAAACAATAAGACTATTTTAAAACTACACCGCATGTCGTCCACGATTGGTGACGTTCTGTTCTAAAAACGTCCATCAACCCTTTTGAGGATATTTAGAGAGTACCATTCAGGTTTTCAGATAAACCGAAGCAGCAGAAACTAAAATCTTCTTGAGTAATGGAGATATTATGGGGCACCATAGAGGAGCTGATCGGTCTTCAAATTTCTTCGTGTCAGACTCCAAGCTCAGTGAGCTTTGTCCCTGAGAGTTAAGTTACACTGAAAGGTAACAATTAATGGCTTGCATTTGAACAACAGATCCCATGTATATAAAAAAAAAAAAAAAGGCTACTACAAATCACGTCGGATAAGAACCGAGACCCCCCCCCCCCCCGCCCCCCTTTTTCAGAAACTTTATAAGAGGTTTTGAAAGAACCAAGAATGAGAAATACATTCGCATACCCAAACACCCAAAATTGTTCTGTCAACACAGTAAAACTAGAGAGTGAGGTTTGGCTGGTGCAGGGCACACGCTGCTGCTGCCGCTGCTGCCGCTGCCGCCGCCGCCGCCGCCCGAGGGGCCACAATTGCAATGCAGGCGGTCCTCACAGCTCATCCCTCACCTGCTTCAGGACAAAGTCGTGCAGGCTCTCCAGTTCCCGGGGGCCATTATACTCATTGCCCTGCTTCCCGGCGCGGAAGATCATCAGGGTGGGGTAACCTTGCACCTGAGGAGGGGTACCGGAAAGAATCGGGCTATAAAATCGGCCACATTGTTGCACCGTCGCTGCGGTGCGAATCTCGAATGCTCATGGCAGCACTTCGTTAAAGATTAAACGATTGAAGATTGTTAAAATGGCGATCCCAGTTTCCACACCTCATTTGCAAACAGATTACAGCCAATGACGTCGTTTATAGCTGCAAGTGCGAGGAGCATTTTCCCCATCGTAACACTTTTAGTGCTTTATGTATTCCGACTGTCAGGGGCCCAACCGGTGTCAACACATCCTTGCGTGCGGACTTACAGAGTACTTGTTGCAGAGCGTGCGCTCCACTGTGCAGTCCACTTTGGCAATCTTGACGTCGGTCAGGGCAGGAAAGTCCTTGGTGGAAAGATCCTCCCACACTGGAGCCAGATGTTTACAGTGGCCGCACCTGCACAGGACCACAGTCCATTAAATCGGGGGTGTCCTAGTTTGGGCTGCTGACCGCATACAGCCCGCCCCCTTCTTCAATCAGGCACCCTGAGCATTGAAATCATCCAGAGTGCTCTAATATTTCTGGCATTCGTTTAAAAAAAGAAAGTCGAGTATCACCTTGAAACCAGTAAGGTTATTGATTTTCTTTATTCATTTCATCCGCAACAAATAAGTTTTTAATTAATTGCATTGTATAATAATGATAAATGCATTTGTAGTTTATGAAATAATCGGTTGATTACAATTAAGTGTATAATGTATGAATTTCGCCGGCACGATGTACAGACTGGTTAGCTCATCCGCCTCGCAGTTCTGAGGACTGAGGTTCAAATCCCAAAGTTTGCATGTTCTCCCCGTGCCAGCGCGGGTTTTCTCCGGGCACTGCGGTTTCCTCCCACATCCCAGAAACATGCGCGCTAGGTTAATGGACAACTCTAAATTGCCCGTAGTTGTGAATGTGAGTGCGAATGGTTGTTTGTTGTTTGTTTGTTTGTATGTGCCCCGCGATTGGCAGTTCAGGGTGTACCCCGCCTCTTGGGAGAGGCTCCGGCATGCCGTAGGACCATTGGGACACACAAAAGTTTGCCCATCGCTAGATTAAATACACAAGTATGACAAAATATTCTGTCAATGAAATAAAGTGACAGCCAACGTAACGATCCTACCATGGAGCAAAGAATTTGACAAAAGTGAATCCTTTGGCGATGGTCTCATCAAAGTTGTGTTCTGTCAGGTTCAAGATGCTGGACTGTGGGCAGAAACAGACAACAAGAGGGGAATAATGTTCGCATTGTTTGCCATATGTCGAGAAAGATACGAGCTGGGTGGAAGGCAATCATGGAGTCAATTGCTGCGGAAAATTGCCAACGACACGGTGCCCAAAAAGGTTACAGAAGCAAAGATTTACGCTCACATCAGTTATTTAATAAGTCATGAACTTTGCTCATCCCTCGAACTAGGAAAAAAGCCCCTGTGCTGAATGAAACAGGAGTTCAGAACATTCACAGAGAGATTCTCCCATCCCTTAGAAAGTCACTTTTATGATCAGCAAAAAAGCAAATTGATGTATTTGTATGCAAACTGCTCTTTTGTTGCCAAAGTGAGGGCGGGACCAATCAAAGCGGATACGTCATAGTGGTGGGACTCAATTGAAAAATAACTTATCCAATTAATCGGAGGCTTTGTAATTAATCTTGATGAATTGCATTTTAATCGTATAACAATATTTTACCCAAAAATTATTCTTATTTTTTTGTGTGCACGACAATCAAATAATAAGACGGACGTCAATACTGTTATCTCTGGAAAGATGCATTTAATTGTATTACAACTCTCAGAACTCATAGCGTGACTGCTAGCGCTAACAGCTTCGGCTTTCTCTGTGCTTGCTCTGACGTGCTTTGCATTTAGACTGTACAAGACGGTTGAGGTGTTTTGATGGCACGCAAACTCCTTTTTGCATAGTCTGCACAAGACTATCCTTTTTATCGCGTAGTTTTTTGTTTTCTTTTTTTGCATTAAATTGACCTCCCAACAGTCCTTCATCGGATTCCGCCATTGTACTAGCCCTTAGCCGCATGGCGATGTGGTTAGCCATGACGTCTGACGTGTGAGCCAGTGCAGTGTAATTGGTGTACCAGGAAGTCGTGCACTGACATTAAAATGCGACAACATTTTTTTACACACTATTTTGTTGTGATCAATTAATCGCGATTAATACGTTAAAGTCCCACCACTAATACGTACATCACACATGTGATTACCCTGTCCTTTCTGGTCATTTGGAAATTGTCAATGTCAATTTTATAAGGTGAAACTCTCCTCTTAGTTACCAGTTGAAACATTTTCTTCCCATCAGGATCATGATGCACATCAAGCTCACCTTCTCCTCCTCCTTGGCGTCTTCTTTGACTTCTACCTTTTCTGGCGCCTCCTTGGCGTCTTCTTTGACTTCTACCTTTTCTGGCGCCTCCTTGGCGTCTTCTTTGACTTCTACCTTTTCTGGCGCCTCCTTGGCTTCTTCCTCCGCTTCTTTATCGGTTTCTTCCTCTTTCATCTTTGCAGCGTTCAACATCTGATCCACAAAGTCTTTGAGGGTGTCATAGTCTCGCTTTCCTTTGTAACGCGTTACTTCTATCTGCAGTGGGAAGCACATATAAGCAATAACCTTCAATTTGTCACCAGAGATATTATTAATCTCTGAACACGACATTGAGTATGGTGTTTATTAAAAAAAAAAAGGCTTAGTGATGTGTGTTTGACTTAGGAGCCATTTGTATTAAAAAAGCCTGTTACAAATAGACTTTACACCGATTTTATCGGGCTGATCGGTATCGGCCGATATTTCGCATTTTATGCTGATCGGCTTTAAGGTCGTAATTCGCCGATCCGATCAATGACGTCATTGATCGCCTCCGCAAAAGACAAATTTACTCCGCGTCGCCGCGTGCACAAGATATTGGAATCCGAAAGCTATTTTATTTTTAGCCTTGTCGCGTGTCTTTTGACGTCGTACTGTAAATATCTGACGGCCAATCAAGTTATTTTAAAACAAATTAAAATTAAACAAATAATCATACAATTTTAAAAAATGTTAAAAATGTCGGCGGTGTGGGACAGACAACACGTAATGCCCGGATCAAACTACGAGACAAATTTGCTCTTTCACGATTGCACTATGTCAGACTACTGCAATCAAATCTTGTATTCCGATACCACCGCATCCTGTTTTTTACGATCATTGGGCTTTATCTTGCCCACTCAAATGCGACCAGATACACTCGTTACCGTGGCGACGACAACAAGAGTGGATCGCGCCGACTGTATTATAAGGGCAAAATGGGGAAAAACGTGTGTTGGTGGTCGCCGGTGCTCAGGACAGGAGAGGACGTTCGTTTCAGGCTTGCTTGACGTATGTTCACGCACATTTAATACGATACGGCAATAAAATGTTATGTAGCCTAGCAAGCTACTGCTAGCATGAACGGTTGGCCGCAAACATCCCGCCGTTCTGTCGAATGATGCTCTAAAGTTTCGTTGTGTGGGTGAAGTCATTCAATTAAAAATAAATAATTGAATTACAGTAAGTTAGTTCCCATTATTTCTGTCATCTAAAGTTGGTTTGACCTGAATACCCGATCTGACTAGAGCAGCGATTTCCAAACTTTATGGAGCGAACGAACATATTTTACAATTGAAAAATCTCACGGCACACCAACAAACAAAAATGTCACAAAAAGTGGATCCATTCATGACAGTATTTACTTCCTGCCATCTAATAGAAGACCATTTATCAATTATCATCAAATAATTTAGCGTTTGTTGTCCTTAATTGGCAAAAACAGCCCGATTATCTTTATGTTTGTACCAGACCTAATGCACGTTTGTATTTGTTATTTTGAGGTTAAATGATTCTGCATCCTTTTCTTTCGGTCATTAATTTCATGATAATACCTTTTATCTTTAGGCGCCTTTCTATAAACTCAAATTCACCCAACCCAAAAAGTATATGAAGGTTGCCGTTATAAAATAATAAAAATGTTCAATACAATTTTGATTAATAATGCAACATATAAAATAGAATGATAGTAAAATGATTGTAGTTAATGTAATACAGTGGAACTTAAGCGTATTTATACATATTTTGTGTACATACAGTATATGGCAGTATAAGATTTATTTAAAAATATTGCCTGTAGGGTTAATAAAGCTTTTATCACGGTGGGAGTATTTTTTGTTTGGCAATCAGTCTTGTCGGCTTTGTCATAAAGTGCTGTGATTATAGTGAAATTTTTTTTTCTCTGGGTTTATCGTAGCCGCCCGCTCACACTGTCCCAGCCCTTAGTTCCAACCAATCGTCACGGTAACAAAAGCACAATCAACAGTGGTCCAATGGTAGTACAGGGGCGGTGACACATTTGCACAAACCGATATGACCCCGACCAAACTGATTTCAATCCACAGTGTTACAAGGGGATCGCGTCCTGAAATTTTGGGTGTATTTTGACTATTTTTTTTTTTTTTTTTTTTTTTAAGTTTTAAATTATGAAACAATGCATGCCTGTTCTTCACTTTCTGTACCATTTCTATTAAAATCTTGCAAGAACATGTTAAGTAAGTCGTGATGTGCCGAGTTAGAAAATGTCCCATACCTTCTCGCCTGACTTGAAGAACAGCAGTGAGGGATATCCCCGCACGCCAAACTGAAGACACACTTCCTGGTATTGTGTGCAGTCCAGCTGAAGAACAACACAGCAACATTGGAATTAAAACACTCATTTGAATAGAAAATGTGCTTTAATGTGCTGCCATCATGACATACTAACGGGGGGGGGGGGGGGCAAACAGGTGATAGTTGAGTTTCTAGGTCATTTGGGTTGTAAATTGCTATCCTCTCCATAATAATGTGTGATAAAAAGGGCCCACCTTTCCTATTTTGATGTCATCAGAGTGCTCAAAGGTGGAGGCCATCTGCTCCCAAGTAGGAGCCATGGCTTTGCAGTGGCCACACCATGGGGCGTAGAACTTGACGAAATGTGCACCTGAACAAAGAAAAGGGACCAATTCTCAGGCAACCTGAATTAACTAACAAACAATCACAACAATACACTTGACAGATACAGTTGTGTACACCATGTTGTTCTATATCGAGGCCGAGCTGTTTACAGATTGACACAGTGCTGTAAAAGCAAATCGCCACCTCCTACGCAGTTTAATGCAACCATTACAGCACATTTACTGCTCCTCTGTTGCCAAAATGTGAACGAAGGACCAATAAACACAGCCTGAAAAAAAAAACGCCTACGTCATGTCCTGTCCATTCTGGTCATTTATTTTTTGCTTGAGAACCAAAATAGTAGCGACTTCAGCGAGGGTTGCTCCGCTTTTCACCGACTCGTGCGACGGAGTAAAATAAATTGTCAGTTACATCAATTAAGGCAAGGAGAAACGGATCCAGATTGACCGCTTTTGCTGGTTGGAACTTGAACAGCAGGTTTTGCATTTGGGACACAACACAAAAGCTTTAGCTACAGTGATAAGGCAAGATTCATCTCATAAAAGAAAGCTGGAACTTGTCTTTCATTGTTCTAACAAACAGGAGTTTTACCTTTGCTAACGTGCGCCTTAAAGTTGCCGGTGGTGAGCTCATACATGCCGTCCTTGGGCTCTGGAGGAACATCGACGGGTGGCTCCTGTGCAGGAAGCAGAACAAGGAGGGGCAAGTGAGACTCATTAACAGCTGGATTTCAACACAACGACTTTACATTACGTGGCCTCACTTACAGAAGAAGGCTCCTTCTCAAGCGTCTTCAACATCCAGTCCTCCAAAGCCGTGCAGCTCCCTCATTCCGTGGTATTTGATAGGTGCCTGTTCAGGCTTGTACAACACTAGCCTAAAAATAACACAAACATGCTAGAAATAGTAGCGATGCACCAAAAGCACCAATACGGCCGAAACAAGGTGTTGTGATGACGTGAGCAAAAACCACATCCAGAGCAGCGCACTTCTCCGAATAAAGCTTGGAGGGGCCACCGACGACGCGCCGTGCTTCACGGGCGTCTCACTCTTGCGGTTTAGCGGCCTCGACGCTCGGCCAAGATAGATCTTAATTGGGGCTAGGCGATAATACAATAATCAAAATAGCTTTTCCGTGATAAGCATATGAACCGCAGTCAAGAGACTTCGAAAGATTTCATTTGTCAGACAATGTTTCGACGGACAATCCGAATAGCCAAATGGCACAAAAGGTTCTGCAGCGTGTATTTATTTTGGTTTTGTCCGACAAGGAAACTGAGTAACATGCACCCTTCACCCCCGTCCAAAAACAACGAACAAATTGTATCGCAAAAGACGAGCTACCGGTAAGCACAATTGAAAATGACAATTAACGTAGGCCTCGTTACCAGCTCCCTGGGCGGAAATTGGAATTGGAAAACTTGAGAGCTTTATGAATATGTATTATTCATTATTGATTTAACTTTATGAATATATGTTTTATTTGTATTACACAGTTGTATAATGTTGCAGGTCATCTTAAACTTCAGAAACAAAAATATTAAATTCAAAAGGTTAAGAGGAACAGGAAATGTTAAGATAGAAAAAAAATCTTGATTTGTTTCCTATCGCGATATGCAATCCCCTCCAAATGTATTGGAACGGCAAGGTCAATTCCTTTGTTTCTCTTTGCGTTTCAGATCAAAAGATGAATATGAGACAAAAGTTCAGAATTCCAACTTTTATTTCATGGCATGTGCCTCGACGTGTTAAACAACTCAGCACAGAGCACCTTTTGTTTGAAGCCACCCACTTTTCAAGTGAGCAAAGGTACTGGGATACACATTATTAAATTAAGTTAAAGCGAATAACATTTGGCGGCACAGTGGACGACTGGTTAGAGCGTCTGCCTCACAGTTCTGAGGACCGGGGTTCAATCCCCGGCCCCGTCTGTGTGGAGTTTGCATGTTCTTCCCGTGCCTGCGTGGCTTTTCTCCGGGCACTCCGGTTTCCTCCCACATCCCAAAAGCACGCGTGGTAGGTTAATTGAAGACTCTAAATTGCCCGTAGGTGTGAATGGTTGTTTGTTTGTATGTATGTGCCCTGCGATTGGCTGACAACCGGTTCAGGGCGCACCCCGCCTCCTGTCCGATGATAGCTGGGATAGGCTCCGGCGGGCCCGCGACCCGCGTGATGAGAAGCGGCTCAGAAAATGGATGGATGGGTGAATAACATTTAATATTTAGTGGCATAACCCTTACTTGCAATAACTGCATCAAGCCTGCGACCCATTGACTTCAGACTGTTGCATTCTTCAATTGAAAAGCTTTTCCAGGCCTTTACTGCAGCCTGTTTCAGTTGTAGTTTGTTTTTGGGGGGGGGGTTCTCCCTTCAGTCTTCTCATCAGGAGGTAAAATGCATGCTCTAATGGGTTAAGGTCCGGTGACTGACTTGCCCAGTCTAAGACCTTCCACTTTTCCCCCCTGATGAAGTCCTTTGTTGTGTGTGTTTTAGGTCGTTGTTTTGTTGCATGATGAAGCTTCTCCCGATTATTTTGGATGCATTTTTCTGTAAACATGTCGACTTGAGAATCCATTCTGCTGCTACCATCCTGAGTTATATAATCAATAAAGACTCGTGAGCCCGTTCCAGAAGCAGCCATGCAAGCTCAATCGCGTTGATCGATTTTCCCTCTTCTCTCAACTTCAAATTGGTTTGCTTTTCTCCCATAGACCGCTCTCTGGTCTTAATGTTTGCTTAACAGCAAATGTAGTTTTCACAGGTGAAACCTAAAGCCAAACACAAGCACTATCTAATGTTTGAGCAATCAATCTAAAAGGCAACACCTGAGAAACTAGAAACACCCATCAGTCACGCTCCAATACTTTTGATCACCTGAATAGTAGGTGGCTTCAAACAAAAGGCGCTCTGTCCTGAGTTGTTTAACACATCGAGATGTAAATGCCAGGAAAGAAAAGATGGAATTCGGAACTTTTGTCTCATATTCATCTTTTGATCTGAAACCCAAAGGTCTTCGGTATACAACAAAAACAAAGGAATTGACTTTGTCGTTCCAATACTTTTGGAGGGGACGGTACATCAATATCGACTGATATGATAAAAATATTGTGATGGGATTTTTTTTCCCATATCGCTTTGCAACCATACACTGAAGACAAGTAGAGAAATACTTGCGTGGGGTAGCCTTGGATTTTGTGTTCGTTGGAGCAGAACTTGGTGTCCTGGGTGCAGTCTACTTTTACGACATAGACGGGGGGCTCCTCCATGCTGTTGTACTTCTCTGCCAATTCATTCCATGTTGGCTGCAGCTTCTGACAATGGCCGCACCTGTTCACAACAAAAGGTAGAGAGACGGCTTTAAAAAAATATTTTATTGTGACACTCGAGTCAAAGTTGAAAACATTATAAATAAAAATAACTATGAACTATGTTAGGGTTCTTCTCTATAGTGAGCATCTCCAAGGAATTCGAACATGTTCAATTTCACGGCGACTCCCTGGCGACCAGGCAAGTCTCCAGGCGACTACAGGAGATGTCTCAGCAACCTGCGGAGACTCGAGTCGCCATCAAGTCACCAACTAGTCTCCAGGCCAGTCTTAGCATACTGTCTGCATAGTCTGGATTGGAGGCACAAACTCTGAGAGTTGGAAGGGGCGTGTCTGGCTTCTGCACTTTTGAGCATCACAATTTTGGTTGTAATATCTGCATTGTTACGGTCTTATGAAATATGCAATGAAATGGAATCAATTCAACATGTCATTATTAAGTGTAAAAAAAATAAAATAAAAATCTGGTCAGATAAAAGTGTCGTATAATGACTATAGGAGAGGCATTTAATGCAATAATTGTAATAAAGTCCCGGTCACCGGCTACGTTCCCTCAGGTAGGCGTTACCGATCAATGCAAACCAGAACTAGTAGACATTCCAACATTCCAACCTTCTTAAACGTCCAACCTACAATTCCATTGCAACATGCTGCCAATTGTTTTTGTCTTGAGTTGGCTGTCACATTTCTGCGGGGCCAATTATATATGACTCGTGCACTCACTGCCGTAGTCTCCGTTGCTGACCAATACTGGCCACTCATGCCAGAGCGGCATCTGCTCCATTTGCACACTGACTGACGAGTATCTGCAACATTTGCACAATCGACATCGTCCCACATTATCGCACTACTCGCTTGAAGTCTCGGCGCCCTTTGCACAATGGTCATTATTGCTATTGCAATATTAGTCATTCGATCTTTTTGCAAAATTGTCAAACAAATAATAATAATTTGTAGCGGCATTACCAGATAACTAGCAACCCTTTATTGTTCCATTTTGTCAATGTCTTTTTGTCTCAAAGGTGTTCTCTGTCAATTGACTGTCTGTTGTCGTACTTGAGCGGCTCCAACTACCGGAGACAAATTCCTTGTGTTTTTTTTTTTTTTTGGGACATACTTGGCACATAAAGATGATTCTGACTCTGAGGAACAAGTCTGCTTGTGCCACGTCAGCTCAGTGCATCCCGACTCGCAACTTTCAACTACGTCATTTATCCTTTAAAAAAAAAAACGAAAAAAAACCTAACTTCTAAGCCACTGGCTCGCTAGCAAACTATCAAATGGATTAAAAGCGTTGGCTTATTTAATGCCGAAGATAGCCGATCCACTTCGCCGAATTGAGCTCACCAATGTAAAAGCTGCGCTGCTAGCTTGAGGCTAACTACAAGCGCAAACCCAATACAAAAAAAAAACAAAAGAAGCCAAGCGACAACTAGCGTGTATGCTAACTAGCTCACTCGCCGGTGAGCTCTTATGTCGCTCCATAGCTTTGGGCAAACGCTGCGTTAAAATAGCCGCGAGTGGGAAATAGCGTGAACTCACCGTGGGGCGTAAAACATGACAAAGTGCGGCGCAGTGGGCACCGCTTCCTTGAACATTTCCACCGTGTACGTATGCTTTGCGTGCTCGTCCTCCGTGTCGTTGTGTTCGCAAAATACCGCCGCGAACAGTAGCGAATAAATACAAACTCGGGTAAAAGGAGCGGAATTGGGCGAGGATGCCATGATGCGTGTGCGCCAGCCGCACGATGGAGAAAGCGCGTTCACGCTGCGAATCCGGAACGGCGACTGAGGAGGGGACGCGCGCGTGTGAAGGTTGCATGATCGAGCACATCCGCCGATCCTCGATCCTCGATCCTCCAATCGCTGCGACGCGGACATCTGCAGGCGTTTCAACTCATCTTACCGGCCCGACTGGTTAGAGGAAGCTGGACCAATTCGCACCAATGGAGAACACACCTTGTGAAGAAACTGAATTTCAAAAGGGAGCGTTGGTCCTCATCAGTCTTGTTCTTCACCGTCTTATGGAGGAGCAATACCGTATGTTTGATTTCTTTATTTTTTTGGTCAGTGAAAAAAATACATAAAATAGACAACCATCCATCCATTTTCTACACTCCTTTGAAGTACACCAGTTACATTTAGAAGTTCACGGGATAAAAACATGCATAGTTGACTTCATATGAGCATTATTTGACCAGTGGTCGCTTGCAACACCGACTCTAGATATGAACACGGAACGCTGTTTATAGTATGACAACCTTGGGAATTTTTCCACACAAATACTAGGGTTAGTGTAGCTTCACAAACCGATTTATGTCCAACCTGGTAATGTATCGTGTAAAAAAAACTGAGGCCAAATATAGATGTGTTTAAAAATACAACATGGAAAATGAAGGACGTGAATACTAACAGGTATAAGTGAATCAATTCAGTGGATATCAGAACTTAATAGGACTCGTGAACTTTTCAACATCAGTTTCCTTACTTGGTGTGATACCGTTCAGTTGGACCGTCACCTTGAAGCTTGAACGTTGACATGTTCCATCACTTGTCGTTTTTAACTTCGGAGGCACGGGGCCGTGTCGGGTGGAAGTGCACCCACAATCGTTGATGGGGAACAGCTTGTACGTAACTTTGACGGGGCTTCCTGCCAGTCAAACACATTTCCAACTACACACACCGTGGCATTCCAGAGTTTCAACATGTTTCCCAAATACCAATCCTTGACGGAACAATCCTATGATTTCAAAACCTTAACACATAGTTCTGAACACAATGTCTCTACAGAAGTCAGCGTTAGCAAAAGATCACACAGCCATTTAGACTCGTGCGTCGTTTTGACACCAGCGGTCTTTGCCGGTGCCCATTTCATGTTACAAGCACCAGTGACCTTTACAATCGGAACCAAATCCAAGTTTAATAATAAGGATTCAAATGTGCGCGGAATCGTGACCACATCCTCAACACTGCTGTGACTCGGCAAAAGTACCAGCGAGTCAGCAGTGCAGTCAGGAGACGCAGAAAACGGCCTGTGCACTAGCGATGGAAAACGGTCGAAATTCGCCAATCATTTCTCCTTCGACGAATCAAACAAGAAACCATCTAATTCTATACAAACTCGCTTTTCATCATCGCTAGTAGCTTAACCGTTTGAGATCGAAGCTTGTAACATTTGGACATCATTTTCTTGAAAACACTTACCAGGTTCTACCGGCCCCTCCATGTTCCCATCAAGCTCGAATGCTGCCGTATGCTGGTCGTATGTAAGACCAAAACGGTTCTGGGTTTGAGCCACGAGTAAAATGAACCGTAGTTTGTAAGAATGGGATAAGGATGAAGGATTGCATGCCACTTTATATGTCGTAAATTGGCCTCAATGTTGTTGTCCAGGAATGATTGTAAATCATTTGGAAATTTGTCACGGACGACGCGGGTCACCGGGGTCTCCCTCTGGAGCCAGGCCTGGAGGTGGGGCTACAAGAAAGAAAGCCTACGACTCGATGCCACACACATGAATACTGTAGTGCCTGGAACTGTATCAGATCAACAGGATCCTAACAGCATTTATCAATACCTCAATGAGACTGTGGACGACAACCCCGGAAGCCAACTCAAAGCCAGTTGGACAGGTGAACATCAAATGTGACATACTCCAAGGAGATGCTCTGTCCCCGCTGCTGTTCTGCATAGGCCTGAACCCCCTCAGATCATAATCAAGAGCGGTTTTGAATATCGGTTCAGAAGTGGAACAATGATCAGCAACCTCCTCTCCATGGATGACATCAGGCTTTATGCCAAGAACGAGCGTGACATTGACTACCTGTTTCACCACACAAGGATATACAACAATGACATTGGAATGTCATTCGGACTAGATAAGTGCGGGCGAACGATATCTTGACGAGGGAGGATGAATGATCACAAGCGAAGGGATAGAACTACGCCAGGTCAGCAAAACAGATGTGTAGGACAGCAACAAATACCTTCAATTCCACAGGCAAATGGCAACCAGAAGGAGGCAGCTCGTAGGACAGCCACAACTAAATACCTAAGAGGGTGAGGTAAATCCTAAATAATCAGCGGAATGGCAGGAATAAGATCCAGATCCACGGCACGGTGGACGACTGGTTAGAGCGTCTGCCTCACAGTTCTGAGGACCGGGGTTCAATCCCCATCGAATGTGAGTGAGAACGGTTGTTTGTTTCTATGTGCCCTGCGATCGGCTGGCGACCGATTCAGGGTGTACCCCGCCTCCTGCCCGATGACAGTGAATGCCGTCAAGTACAGGGATATCCTGGACGCAAACCTTCTCCAGAGTGCTCAGAACCTCAAACTGGGCCGGAGGTTCACCTTCAAACAAGACAATGACCCCAAGCACCCAGCTAAAATACCGAAGGAGTAGCTTCAGAACAACTCCGTGACTGTTCTTGAATGGCCCAGCCAGAGCCCTGACTTAAACCCAATTGAACATCTCTGGAGATACCTGAAAATGGCTGTCCACCAACGTTCACCATCCAACCTAACAGAAGTGGAGAGGAAAAAAAGCCCCAACAGCATGATGCTGCTACCACCATGCTGTGTTTTGAGACACCAGGTGTTGCTGACACCATTATTGCCAGTGACTGGAGTGTGAATGGGGAAAGCCAGATTAGCTGTGGAACCTGTACTACCTGCTGTGGCCAAGTTGAGCTGTTATTGTCCAAAGGTTCTAGCCTTGGGATTCACTTCCACACGTATCTCCCGCTCGCAGCCGTGACCGCAATGGGTTCTTTACAAAGTGCTCGTCTCCTAACTGACCGCATGCGTGTTTGAACAAAGAGTTACAGAGTGGTAAAAAGAAAATGGATCATTTTGCTTAGCTGTGTCAGAGAGAAAACATACAGCATTTGACACAGCTCTGATTGTGATGCCATAAAGGTCTTCTCCGCTGGAAACTACCACTACAGTAATATACATTTTGTTCAATTCGTACCTTTGCCAATCACTCTCTGTGTATTATCATCTTTAAAAAGCCAGAACTTCTGATTGTGCAAATCTTCACGTCATAAATAAAAACTTGGCATTCAGTCGCTTGACATTTAGAGTTACATTATTTTGCTTTTCGTTACTGACGATTCTGCATCACCAAATGCCGTGTAAGGTGTAGACTCATACAAATATTTATAGTTTCACAGCGCATTTAAGATGATGAATGTGAGCTAAGCCTCTTTGTGTGAACTCTTGTTAAAGTCAAAGCCGGTGAAGTCATTGGTGGCAGAGTGAAATGTGTCATTAAACTGTAATTTAAGAGACATTTAGGAGATTTTTGTTCACCTCCACTAAAGCCTAATTACTTGAAATGGTTCAGCGCTCCAATAAGTTATGGCTGAATACAGGGCCTTGGCAGGCAGTGTAATATTCCTAAGAAGACATATTTTAGTGCAGGCTTGGATGACAGAACGACTCTTGGTTGTTACACTGAAAATCGGTTACCTCATTGTCAAGATGGGAATACTTCTTTTCAGTCAAATACTGACCAATTTTATTGGATAAATAGTGGCCCTTGCAGCGGTTGTGGCCTTGCATAATGGCCACAACGCATATACCTAACCAGTGGATATAAAAAGTTTACCCACCCCGATTCAAATGCCAGGTTTTAGCAAATGCCAGGTTTGTGTGTGTGCTAAAAACAAAAAATGGACCTCAAGAAATCATTTCTAAACTATTCCCACTATTAATGTGGCCTATATATATATATATATATATATATATATATATATAAATTGCCCGTAGGTGTGAATGTGAGTGTGAAATGTTTGTTTGCTTATGTGCCCTGCGATTGGCTGGCGACCAGCTCAGGGTGTACACCGCCTCTCTCGGTTTGTAACTGGGACATGGCTGTGTTCAGAATTACCCAAACGCATTTACATTGCTCATGTTAAATGGGAGTTGGCACACACCTGCCACCATTTAAATTGTCTCTAATTTACCCCCCCCCCCCCTCAAAAGAAAAGAAAAGAATGGAGTCTGTGTTGTTCTTGTAGGGTTTTCCTGACATTTTATTAGTTTTTGCTTTCTAGCAGAAGCCTGAGGGTTTTGTACTTTTGTGCTGCTGTTCATAATTCCCTCCACCTCGTCGAAGGCCCCAAGTCCAGAAGAAAAACATCCCCAAAGCATGATACTGCCACCACCATGTTTCAACGTAGGTCAAGTTTGCTTTTGATGATGAGCACTGTTGTGTTTCCAACAAACATACCTTTTGGAATTATGGCCAAAAAGTTCCACCTTGGTTTCATCGGACCATGACAAAATCTCCAAAACACGTGGGAAAATTAGTTGTAGTCCGATGAAATTACACCACGGGAAACACAGAATGCATTTATTCCAAGAGCTCTTCCAAATATGAGTTTGGCTTGCATTTCCATTGTCCAAAAAATGCATTTTTTATGTAATGAAATTGTAGCATGCAACAGGCACAAGTCAAGATTTGATTGTCGCCATCACAGTCTAAAGTGTTTATGAGGTGCTCTCTGCACATTGTGTTTTCACTTCTTCAAAATGTCCTGCTGTTCGCCAGAAGACAATTGCAAATGGACTTTTCCGTCGCAAACGCCCAAATACACTCACACACACAGCAAAAGGAAAGCACAGTATTCTCTCCTACTGTCTGCTGTGCTTTTGAATTCCAGTTTCTCTTCCTACCCCGATGTCCTAAATTGCAATGACAACAAAAGTAATTTTTGATCCGCTATAAATAAAGAACTCTAATCTTAGCCAGTAATGTACATCGTCAGAGTGCTCATGTCAAACATAGGCGTGTGAAACAAAGTTTATAGGGCTCCTAGGCCAATAATAAATTGGCATATGACAGCCACCTCCACCAAGTTTCCAGAATGTCAAAATAGCATCCAGGGAAATTACTCACACACTGCATGGGGTCCTTGGTTTACGACAGTTTCATTACTCTGGCGATGACATCATCTGAATTTGTACGTAAATCCGAAGGCACAACCGGAATGCATAATCTATTTAACGCTCACTAACTGACGCTAATGTTGTAGTGAAGTCATAGTTAAAGTAAATCCGGTATTTGGATGAAATGCACTTCCAGATCATGAATGTAAAGCATGCATCCATCCATTTCCCGTACCGCTTATCCTCGCTATCCTCTATCCTATCCTCGCGTGCGTGCCGGAGCCTATCCCATCTGACGCTGGGCAAGAGGCGGGGTACGCACCCTTAATTGGTCGCCAGCCAATCGCAGGGCACATATAGACAAACAATCATTCACACCTACGGGGCAATATAGAGACTTCAATTAACCTACCATGCATGTTTTTGGGATGTGGGAGGAAACCGGAGTACCCGGAGAAGACCCATGCAAGCATGGGGAGAACATGCAAACTCCACACAGGCGAGGCCGGATTTGAACCCGGGTCCTCAGAACTGTGAGGCAGATTTGCTAACCAGTTCCTACCGTGCCGCTGAATGTAAAACAATCCAAATGAGAATAAGTATGGTGGTAACTGAGCATGGGAGTTCTGTGTATTGAATTGATATACTCGCTTCAGAGATCAATACTGTTGCTGTCTGATGTCCAAGTGGAGTTGCACACTGTAATGTACTGTATTTATAAATACAGTACATTACACGTTTGACGGTAATTGCTAAAAATGTGAAATTTTGGCTATGTAGCGTTAAAGTGTATTTCACCATTTCAGTTTCGCTTCCATCCTGCTGGCTCAGGGGGACAACGGCATGACTGTGGTCCTGCTCCACCTTGGACTCTTTTCCAATTGCCGTGGTTAATCGTGCTCCACACCTCTCTCCTGTCTCCCGTTCATCTGTAGTGGCTGACACCCACCCCCACCGTCGGCTCTTTTCCCGAGACCTGCCTCGGACACGGCGCCGCCCTGCTCATCCGTGTGGCTCGGCTACCGGAGGCTTTCTCTGGCAATCTTTGCCTCGGTGGAGGACTCCACTGGAAACACGTTAGGCGCATCTGCGCGTGTGTCGGTATGTTACACGGCGGACAGCCAGGTGTCCCACGAATGCTCAGGGCCCCTGAAAAGTTGCCCACCTTTTCCGCCCTGTTCGACGCCCATGAGTGCACCCCACCTCTTGCCCTAAGTTAGAGTCCAACTCAACCATGAACCTTGAACAGTATACATACGTGGCATAAGTGATGCACTGTGCCCCGCTGCCCCTAATGCAGAGTAGTCCCTGCTCATAAGTCACCCCCACTTACAGTGTTTAAGGCCTAAAAAGACAATCAACCACCTTTCACTGGCTTAAGTTCGGTAAAGGATTTTAGTTTGAGTGCTTCCGATTAAAGGTTGCTGGCCCTTTTCTTTCCACAGAAGGACTTCATTTACGTATCCGGAGTGTTATGACTGATTCCGATCTCATCATATTTCTGCCCTGATTTCGTCCACCGTGCTGATGTGAAGCACACGTTCTCCCACCCGCTCACGTTTATTTGAGTAACTGTATTTTGGACTGGACTTGACATCTCCTCACTTCTCCCCCGTCCTGCTACCTTCTCGCTTTGCAGCTGTCTCTGAAGTCAAACGCACTACTGTTCTGTTAATTGAAGGTGAAAAATGATATTTAACATTCTTTACTTCTTGCAGCGGGGCTCTATATTTCTATGGCTCCATGGTGATACCATAACCGCACATCTCAACATGTCATGTTAGTGACTAAATTGCTACTGACACATTTTACATTTGTGTGAAGTGCAGGCCGCATACTTGTGGGTGTCTCCTGGTTACACATTGTTGATGGGAGGGCACCTTGCCAGGCCTGCTACTTCATGGTTTAATAAGAGAAGGGAAGATTAATGGAGCATGGGGACCAGATGACAGTCTGATTATTTTCTTGAGTGCGTGGAGTCAGTGGACATTTTCTACAAGCTGGCAGGTGGCAAACTGAGGCATAGTGAGAACCTTGAGTGAGATTGAAAACTCACAAGAGAGCAGTGCATGCATTCTGATATATTATCAACTTCTACAGTGGCATTATACTATACGAACCCAATGCCAATGAAGTTGGGACGTTGTGTTAAACATAAATAAAAACAGAATACAATGATTTGCAAATCATGTTCGACCTATTTTTAATTGAATACACTACAAATACAAAGAAGACATTTAATGTTCAAACTGATAAACTTGATTGTTTTTTAGCAAATAATCATCAACTTAGAATTTTATGGCTGCAAAACGTTCCAAAAAAAGCTGGAACAGGGTCACGTTTACTACTGTCTTACAGCACCTTTTCTTTTAACAACATTCAACAAACGTTTGGGAACTGAGGACACTCATTGTTGAAGCTTTGTAGGTGGAATTCTTTCCCATTCTTGCTCGATGTACAGCTTCAGCCGTTCAACAGTCCGGGGTCTCCGTTGTCGTATTTTACGCTTCATAACGCGCCACACATTTTCAATGGGAGACGGGTCTGGACCGCAGGCAGGCCCGTCTAGTACCCGCACTCTTTTACTACGAAGCCACGCTGTTGTAACACGTGCAGAAGGTGGTTTGGCATTGTCTTGCTGAAATAAGCACGGGTGTCCTTGAAAAAGACGCTGCTTGGATGGCAGCATATGTTTCTCCAAAACCTGTATGTACCTTTCAGCATTAATGGTGCCTTCACAGATGTGTAAGTTACCCATTCCATTGGCACTAACACAGTCCCATACCATCACAGATGCTGGCTTTTGAACTTTGCGTCCTTCACAGTCCGGATGGTTCTTTTCCTCTTTGGCCCGGAGGACAATTTCCGAAAACAATTTGAAATGTGAAACTTGTCGGACCACAGAACACTTTTCCACTTTGCATCGGTCCACCTTAGATGTGCTCGGGCCCAGAGAAGCCGGCGGCGTTTCTGGGTGTTGTTGATAAATGGCTTTTGCTTCGCATAGTAGAGTTTCAAGTTGCACTTACGGATGTAGCGCCGAACTGTATTTACTGACATTGGTTTTCTGAGGTGTTCCTGAGCCCATGTGGTGAAATCCTTTACACATTGATGTCGGTTTTCGATGCAGTGCCCTTAGCCTGTTCACCTGTGGGATGTTCCAAACAGGTGTTTGATGAGAATTCCTCAACTTAGTCAGACTTTTTTTGCCACCTGTCCCAGCTTTTTTGGAACGTGTTGCAGCTATCAAATTCTAAGTTAATGATTATTTGCTAAAAACAATAAAGTTTATCACTTTGAACATTAAATATCTTCTCGTTGTAGTGTATTCCATAGGTTGAACATGATTTGCAAATCATTGTATTCTGTTGTTATTTATGTTTAACACAACGTCCCAACTTCATTGGAATTGGGGTTGTATATAGCTATAGCATAATACTTTGTTTTGCAGTATACTATTGATGTACAGCAGTTTGTATTAAAACATCTGACACATTTGTGCAATTACAAAAGCATCAGTGAGATGAAGTTCGTATTTCTTGAGTTTCCTTTCGTCTACTAACAGCTTGACACATGTGCAACAAGGAGTAAAACTCTGTACCTCCTTTTTGCTAAATGCCTATGTAATGGTAAACGCTTGTATATTTCAATCTGAAAATAACATTTTATTTACTGTAGTTATTTATTATTGTATTATTATTTTAATTCTTGTCTTTTATGTTTCATGTACATCACTCTTTTACAGCATCTTAAAGTGCTCTAGAAGTAATGTTTAATTGATAGCTGAGTTGAGTTGAGTTTCTTTGCCATACTGCCATTACTGACTATATTTGGGAGAACAGTTGCAGTCTTTCGGGAAACCATATGGTGTGTATTATTTTTCAAAGATGGTGCCAAATAACTGCCCAATATGCTAAATATGGTAACTTCCGTGGTATTTCTACATATTTGTCTATATTGCTTGAGTTTTTTAAAATGACTTTTTGAAGTTGTTTGTCATAGAAATACAGAAAAAAATAGATATGAGCGGTACAGTGCCATGAAAAATGATTTGCAATCTTTTCAAGATCATCAGAGAAATGTAAACATCAGACAAAGATCACCCAAGTAAACATAAAATGCACTTTTGTGATTTTATTTATTGAGGAAAAAAAAAATACTATTCAAAGCTACCTGGCTCTTTGTGAAAAAGGAATTGCCCCCTAAACCTTTCAAATGAAAAGATTTTAAATCAAGCATTTTCTATAACTGGCTTTCACAGCTCTGTGAGGATCTTATGGCTCACTCCTCCTTGCAGAATTGTTTGAATTCAGCAACACTGGAGGGTTTTCCAGCATGAACGGCCTTTTTAAGTTCATTCCACAGCATTTCAATTACATTCAAGTCTGGACTTTGACGAGGTCGCTCCAAAACCTTAATCTTGGTTTTATTTTAAAGCCATTCAGAAATGGACTTGCTGCTACGCTTTGGATTGTTATCCTGCTCCAGAACCCAAGTGTGCTTCAGCTTGAGGTCCCGAACTAATGCCCGAACACTCTCCTTCAGAATTATTATTATTTATTTTTTTTGCAAGAGTAAGATGTGATTTATGTTCTTTTTTTGGTCAGCATTGGTTTCTGCTTTGGAACTCTGCAATGGATACCATTTCTACGCAGTCTCTTCCTTACTGTTGAGTCATGAACATTGATCTTAACTGATGCTAGGGAGCCCTGCAGTTCTTTAGCAAACTGCAGCAGTTGGCTCAGGTTTGAAGGGTGCTTTCTCCAAACGGCATGTTTCAGCTCCTTCCACAGATGTTCAATAGGATTTAGAATAGGGCTCACAGAAGGCCACTTCAGAATAGTCCAATGTTTTGCGCGTAGCCATTCTTGTTTTTAGCTATGTTTTGGGTCATTAACCTGTTGCAAGACTTCCCTGGCCTCACAGAATGCCCTATCCTGCTATCCAGTTAGCCTATACACCTCACACAATAAGTCTGGACACCAGGAGTGACGCCAACTGTTTATCATATGGTAGTGTGAAAAGAGAATGCCTGCAAACGGCTGAGGCGAAAGAAAGAACACCGGAGATTTGTATGACATCTGTTCATTCCAATAAAGTACATTCCAAGAAAAAAGCTAACTGCCGTTCAACATGACTTTCAAAATTAAAGGTTCCTACACCATTCAATGTTTTTTTGACAATGAACTTAGAACTGGCTGAGCCAGAAGAAAGACCCACGATCAACGACTGAGACTAAGCTTCCTGACCCTGGGCAGTACATTTTTCTCTAGAATACCTAGATATTCTTGAGATTGTCTTGTACTCTGCACAGATACAAGATACCCTGTGCCACATTCAGCGAAGCAGCCCCAGAACATAAAGACGCCTCCACCATGTTTCACAGTAGGCACAGTGTTCTTTTCTTGGTATGCTTAATTTTGCGTCTGTGAACATACAGCTGATGTGCCTTCCCAAAAGGTTCCAGTTTGCCTGGTGACTTGTCAAAGCTTCTGGGAGAATGTCCTATGGACAGACAAGACAACACTCAAAAGTTTTGGCAAGGCACACCATCTCTATGTTCACAGATGATGATGTTGACGTTGATGGGTGTTTGGAGTTGGTTGAAGGGGGTCTTGTGGGGGCACCTGTCTCACTGTGACATTGACACATATTTGTCTGCTGAGATGTACCATTAATAGCCTTATGTTTGCAGAATTGATATAATCCCGTTTACCAACACTGGAAATTATCCAGTGAAAAATTACAAAGCCACAGAACCAGTAGACTAGAGTACGAGAACATTGTCCAAAGGGTTTGTCTGTGAAACAGCAGGGAATTACTGCATACTTTCAATTCTTTCCAAAAAAGGTCTCAGCATTCTCCTCCCATGACTGCGCAATGCAATCTAAAGCCAGATGACTTTCCATTCGGTCCACATGACAGTATCATATCCGGGACACAGGATATGACCAACAGAGGGGAACCAATGTCCTTTTCAGATGAGTCACTAGAGCAGTAGACACCTGTGCTGGGAATGGGAAACAGCAGCAGGGAAAGGGCTCTCCCACATCCTTGCAAAGCCCGTCCCTTCAAAAACATTAAAGGATGGAAACTGAAAAGCATTCTGGCGTTTTTTTTCTGACACAGTGTGTGAGCGGAAGTAAAGTGAGGGCGAATAAAGAAGAAAAATCTGGGGGAGGTGGAAAGTGCGAGATAGAATGACACCAAGTGCCACATAATGGGTGTAAAACTGACTTTGGAGAGCAAAGCAGAGACTGGAGAGCAATGAAGAGAACGAAATGACAGAGAAGGGAAGGGTGTGTTAAAAGTTGGTCATAACGGTTGTGGAGTGAAGTCTTCCGCTGTAGTTCAAATGGGTTTATGTTGTGCCACTGCTTTGTGCTGAATGCAGGAAGACAGACAACGCTGCGTTTAACAGGGAAAGTATTGGAATTGTCCCATTTTCCCACACCACAACTCTGCACTTCAAGTCACCTGCTTTCCTTGAATTGAAAATGCTGTAAAGCTGTTTTCACTTTCATTTGGGATTGGAATAAAATTGGAACAGGGAACTTTGTTCAAAAATTGTGAATAATGAAACTAGTTCCTTTTTTGGAACGGCGGGCTGAACTTTGAAGTGGTTTGCGTAGAAAATGAACTTTCCCGACACTGGATGTCACAGTGATGTGAAGGAGAGTCTTTTCCGTGAGGTGTCTTGAGAGGATAACACAGTGTCAGAGTCCAAGAAAAAGACGACGCGTAGCGACAAATAAAGCAGCTGCCACGCAAGCCGAGAAAGTTACAAAGAAGAGGTTGGTTGAATCAATATTTAAGCAGATGGAATTTCATATGAGACGTGCCATAAATGTCTTTTATAACCGGTATGACTTGTCCATTCGCAAGCCATATACTGTACAGTATGTAGAAGACTGTGCTTTTATTCCCTTTGGACATGCTTCTAAGGCGCTCCAAAAAGTGTTCCTGCATTTAATGCTTGCGTCAATGTTTGTTAATATTTTCCCCAGCTTACGCAAAAGAGAAAAAAAAAAAAAAAAAAAAAAAAAAAGACGCTGTCACTCGCTGATTGGTGCTCTCGCAAGCCGTCATGGGAAATGTTAAAGGGGGCCAAGGCTTTCATTCAGGTCTGGCCCACGTTGCTGACGAGAGGTGGCCAATTTACAAAACAGATGTTTACTGTTTTTCTCAGACAGATTGGTTTCCAATTCCTGTCCGAGACTCACCAAACCGCATTTGTCTGCGCGCACAGGTGGACACTACAATGCTTGCGTTCATGTCTTATTGTAAACGTCGGCTTTATTGTGCGCATGTGTCATCAAAGTCAGTTTATGTCTCCGTTCCTGAGCAGGTGACCAATAAAATGACCTGATGGATCACATGTAGGAAAGCGTGTGTGTCTCGGATATGATATGGAGTAAGGCTCCTGTGAGTGCGCGGGTGACTGAGTGCAGCCTGCACCTTGCGGCATCTGCAGAAGCAGTCACAGAGCAAGCGAAGGTGCATCCACAGAAGCCATTAAGCCGTGTAATGAGTTTGACTTGGCTGTTGGGGAAGCAGCAGGATCCTGGGAAGACTGGGCCTGCTGCTCCACCGCTTACTTTGATATCCAGGCCAGGGTCTGCTCTTTTCTTGCATTTTATGGCTAATTTCATCTTTGTTCCTCCCATCCCTACCCAACCTTTTCACTACTGCCTTTTTTGGAACTTTGTTTTTGATTGATTTGATCATGTCTTTCACTCTATGTGTCGTTTGGCTTTGGAAAAGATTTCAGGCCCAGGGTTAGGGTTACTCGGTTAGTGTCAGCGGGTTCAGATTTGGATTTGGGTTCGGTCTCGGTTAGTAAATAAAATAAAAAATGTCAGCAATATGTCAGGCCCAGGGTTAGGGTGGATTATTCAGATAAATGATAAACATTGGAACCTCTCAGGTCAAGCACATTGACTGGTCGACCTCCAATTCTTTTGGATTTACAATCTATGTTTGAGTACAAATGATGTCTGCAGAAAGAAATGCCCCCCCCCCCCCAAGTAGACGCAGTAGTCATTTTAGGCATGTTTTCTATTGATTTCCAGACAGATTTTGGCCCGCCAACATTTTGGACTGGTCAGCCTGTCACAGCGTGACACGTCAAGTGCAGAAGGAGAGTACGTTTCCTCATTGAACTACGTTTTTATTTTATGTGGGTGTGTGTGTGTGTGTGTGTGTGTGTGTGTGTACACAGAGCACGGTGGATGACTGGTTTGCACATGTGCCTCACAGTTCTGAGGACCCCTGAGGACCCGGGTTGAAAATCCAGCCTCACCTGTGTGGCGTTTGCATGTTGTGCCCGTGCCTGCCTGGGTTTTCTCCGGGTGCTCCGGTTTCCTCCCACGTCCCAAAAACATGCATGGTAGGTTGATTGAAGACTCTAAATTGCCCATAGGTGTGAATGTGAGTGCGAAAGGTTGTTTCTTTATATGTGCACTGCGATTGGCAGGCGACCGGTTCAGGGCGTACCCCGCTTCTCGCCCGAAGTTAGCTGGGATAGGCTCCAGCACGCCCGCGACCCTAGCGTAGATAATTGGTACAGAAAATGGATGGATGGATATACAGCGGGTACGGAAAGTATTCAGACCCCCTTAAATGTTTCACTCTTTGTTATAGTGCAGCCATTTGAAAAACTGAAATATCACACAGCCATAAGTATTCAGACCTTTTGTATTTCGTAGAACACAGCCAGCGTTTGAGCTAATACAGCCAGTCTTTTTGGGAAAGATGCACACCTGGATTTGGGGATCCTCTGCCATTCCCTCCTTGCAGATCCTCTCCAGTTCGGTCAGGTTGGATGGTGAACGTTGGTAGACAGCCATTTTCAGGTCTCTCCAGAGATGCTCAATTGGGTTTAAGTCAGGGCTCTGGCTGGGCCATTCAAGAATAGTCACGGAGTTGTTCTGATGCCACTCCGCCGTTATTTTAGCTGTGTGCTTAGGGTCGTCTTGTTGGAAGGTGAACCTTCGGCCCAGTCTGAGGTCCTGAGCACTCTGGAGAAGGTTTTCGTCCAGGATATCCCTGTACTTGGCCGCATTCATCTTTCCTTCGATTGCAACCGGTTGTCCAGTCCCTGCGGCTGAAAAACACCCCCACAGCATGATGCTGCCACCACCGCGCTTCACAGGTGATGAGCAGTGCCTGGTTTTCTCCACACATACCGCTTAGAATTAAGGCCAAAAAGTTCTATCTTGGTCTCATCAGTCCAGATAATCTTATTTCTCACCATCTTGGAGTCCTTCAGGTGTTTATTTTTAGCAAACTCCATGCAGGCTTTCATGTGTCTCGCACCGAGGAGAGGCTTCCGTCGGGCCACTCTGCCATAAAGCCCCGACTGGTGGAGGGCTGCAGCGATGGTTGACTTTCGAGAACTTTCTCCTCATCTCCCGACTGCATCTCTGGAGCTCAGCCACAGTGATCTCTGGGTTCTTCCTGATCTCTCTCACCAAGGCTCTTCTCCCCCAATTGCTCCGTTCGGCCGGACGGCCAGCTGTAGGAAGGGTTCCGGTCGTCCCAAACGTCTTCCATTTCAGGATTATGGAGGCCACTGTGCTCTCAGGAACCTTAAGTGCAGCGGACATTTTTTTGTAACCTCGGTCACATCTGTACCTTGCCACAATTCTGTCTCTGAGCTCTTCAGGCAGTTCCTTTGACCTCCTGATTCTCATTTGCTCTGACATGCACTGTGAGCTGTATAATCAACCGCAGCTGGACTCCAATGAAGGTGTAGAAACATCTCAAGGATGATCAGAGGAAATGGACAGCACCCGAGTTAAATTATGAGTGTCACAGCAAAGGCTCTGAATACTTATGGCTGTGTGATATTTGAGTTTTTCTTTTTTAATAAATCAGCAAACATTTCAACAATTCTGTTTTTTTTCTGTCAAAATGGGCTGCTGTGTGTACAATAATGAGGGGAAAGAAATAACAAATGATTTTAACAAATGGCTGCAATATAACAGAGAGTGAAAAATTTAACGGGAGGTCTAAAAACTTTCCGTACCCACTGTACGTTGGCACAGTTCCAAGTTGCGGTCACAAACAAAATGGTTTCGTCGACACAAAAGCAGGAGACGGGGTGCAGTTGGAAGTTAGGCCAGAGAAAGAGGAACAACAGCTCCAGCTGTGGCCATTTTACAGTCTACCAGCAGTCAGCTTCCAGCACCTGGAAAATGCAAAATGACGGGTGAGGTTGGCAGTGCCAAACTCAGGTTGTGAGGGACAACAACACAACAATGACCCAGTGTAATAATAACAGAAAGAGACATGTATAGTATGCAGTCACTCACAGTCCTGTAGTTCATGTAGAAATACGCATGCAACTTGCTCCTGCAGTTGTTGTATCAGTTTTTATTTGCGATCCATCCTCATCATGTGTGTTTCTGAAATAGGTAGTAACGCACGCACGAATGCACGCACACACAAATGGGGATGTGAAGTGTATTCCAAATGAAGTAATCACATTCAAACTCATGTTTAACGGCAGTCATCACACAACTATATAAATGTCAGCTGCTCGACGAGGCTCTCCTGACATTTTTGGAGTCACAGCTTACCACACAAGCCGTGGTCCGCAAAGAGCTTCCACAGCATCAGAGGGGTCTCATTGTTCTAAGGTATTGCTCAGAAGAAGGTTCCAAAAAAATTGCAAAGGCTCAACGTCATAGATCATATCATATATGTATAATTCTCCTCAGGACTCAAATAAATGTAAAAAAAGATAAAGATATCAAACACTTTGGAAGAAATTAATGACACGGAGCACAATTTTTATTTTCCTTAATATTGATAAATGTAGAAAAAAAAAGGGCAAAACGACAGGTGCTTGGGCACCACTTGGGGTCTATCTGCGCCTCTCTCGCTATATATATGCGCAGTTCGGCAGAAGAGGCACTGTGGATGGACTGTTTGTTCCTGTTCAAAAGTGGGATGCCACACTAGAGCATCTACAGGACGAAACTCCTCATTGGCCAGTGGTTAGGGTGGCTCGGGCTAGGCTAGGACGTTAAAGAATAGGTAAGAAGAATAAGAAGAAGAACTCTTTTAAATTGTGTATTTGAAAGTGACTTTCTCCCTTCTTCAAAGGTTAGTTTTGTTACAGCATGCTACATACCTAAAAACAAAAAAAATACCTAGTTGGCATTGAAAAGAAGGAAAACGAAAGCCATTGTTAGAACGCGTGGTTGGCAGTGAAGTCAGACATTCCGGAGCTTGAGGAATCTAGACAGCTACACATTTTTCTTTCTGCTGGTGGCTGACGACAGCATCCCCTCAGACCATTGTTTGGTCCATGATTGACTATGTAAGGGGTTTGTTGATACTGGAGTCTTATCTGTACGTCTTGGACAAGTTCGACCTGGATGGAACACCACGCCACACTGACGCTTAGCAGCCCCAAAACATAGTTCTTGATAATGATGCAACTACATTGCTGCGCAGGAGAATGCGGACATTGTGGACAGATGAAGATGAATGTAGTACACAATTAGACATGACGAAAAATGTTTGTAAAACACAAGTTGTAATATTTCATGCAAAAACTAATCTATCCATCCATTTTCTGTTCCGCTTATCCTCACAGGCGTTCTGAAGCCTATCACAGCTATATCATTTTTAAAAAAGGTGTCATACTGTTCAAACAAATAAGAATGTTACGTTTCATGTTCAGAGGCTTGTGAACATCATATGCTAAAAATCAGGTTCAACGATAGAAGATGATGTTGACTCTATACCGGAATGTATTATTATATAACGGGAGACTCTAAATTGCCCACGATTTATGTCAAATAAATACGTATACTGTATATTTTTTAAAGTTACACTTCAAACCCGTATTTCTGTATAAAACTGGTAACAAACAAACTTCCCAAAATCTCATCAGCTAATGAATTGAATTGATGAATTTTACATTTTAGTTTAGGGTGGCACGGTGGGCGACCGGTTAGCACATCTGCCTCACGGTTCTGAGGACCCGAGTTCAAATCCAGCCTCGCCTGTGTGGGGTTGTTGGAGACGTTCTCCCCGTGCCTTGCTTGGGTTTTTTCCGGGTACTCCGGTTACCTCCCACATCCCCAAAACATGCACGGTACGCGTACATGAACGATTGTTTGTCTATAGGTGCCCTGCGATTGGCTGGCGACCAGTTCAGGGTGCACCCCGCCTCTCGCCCACAGGTCTATCTCAGCCGAGATAGGCGCCGGCACGCCCGAGCCGCCAGTGAGGATACGCGGGGCAGAAAATGGATGGATGGATTTTACTTTCGTTTTTTTTCTTCACAGAGTCCAATACGTTTGCGACGTATCTAACAGTAATGACAATAGTGTCCTTGGTGCAGGCAATTATTGCGCAAAGGAAAGACTACATGTATTAAACAAAGGGAAGCCCAAAAAAACAAAACAAAACAAAACAAAAACAAGTCGAGTCCGTGCTTGCCAAGAGGGGAGTACAGCATTTTCGAGCGTAGGGTGGGAAATTTCATTTCAGGTCCATTTCTTGGCAATGATTGCTTCTCTACGCCACCCAGTGCTCATTTTAAGCCAAGTTGAGACTGCCCGTCGGACAAATGTGAATTTCTTATTTAGTTTTACTGCAGCTTCGAGAGTGTTTCGTCTCACATTCAGTGATCACGGGGTGAACGTTTGCTGGAGGCAAGGAATTCACATCACCACCCGCATTAGCATCTGCCTAGGGAGCACCAGGGGCCCCCTGGGTGTTGTTATGCTGGCTTATTAACTTGGAAGCACAGTGCTTTTGTTCACTGGCATTTTCATTTTGGACCCTCCATAATTGACTAACAGTGGCCCATCTTGTGACACAATAGAACAAGAAAGGGGCTGAGAATTCTCATAAGCCGCCAGGAAAGCTCCAGTGAATGAATACCTTACGTCCCATTGTTCCAGGGAAACACGCTTAAATTGTGTACTGAAGACCTGCTTTTTCTCAGCCGTCAACCCAAGTGAAAGGTGATCAGGCCGCAGAGAAAGCGGAGCGCTGGAAACGCAACAGCTCAGTTGAAACTTTTGCTGGTGCCGATTTTATTTGTTTCTTCGAGGAAGCTCAAATCTCACAGCACTGGCATTTTAGTCGCTTCCTTTAAGTGGCCGTAAAAGGAGGGGGAATGATTACTCCCGCCTCAACAGGGATCGCATATGCAGGATATATTGGGAATATTTTGAGTGGGTTGCAATTGTGCAGAGCGGTGTTGGTTGATGTTTCTGAAAGTTCAACAGGGTCAGATTGTCAGAAGTGAATTAGGCTGGACAGCTATTGTACACTGCTGCACGGACTTTGACATAGCCATTGTTCTCGGCAAACTTCAAACCTCAACTACAGTCCGCGCATCATGTTCTTTAATAACAAACATACTGCTCTTATCTCTTGACTTTGATTAACAGGGCGCCGGATGGGTGCTGCGTGGTTTCCGTTAGCATTTATGTTGGCACTGGGCACCGCAAGAACCCCCGAAAAACAGGAAGAAAAAAGTGACTCAAAAACAAAAGTTACACATGGAATCAAGATACACGAAGCAGCTGGCCGCCGAGGATCTCGTAGACTTACAGCAGAGGTACGCCTGCACGAGAACCAGATCCAACCTGCCACATAATTTGTTGTGACCCACCAAAGCAAATAAAGTGTGTTTACGTCATCTCCCTTGCTAAATTGCTAGCTTGTCGCTCTTTTCACTGACTTCTGATTTTAAATTCTGAGGGAAACCATGACTACTATTTGGCCCACGATAAAAGGGCGCTTGACAGCCCAGCATTGATCTAAAAGGATTCCATACAAAAGAAGACAATTCTTTATAAAAAGAATAACATCGCAGGCAGTTCCCACTGGAATTTATACGCCATGTAGTTCGACACACACACAGCTTTATAGTTGGATAGCATATCGGAAGATGGGTAGGGAGGGTGGTTGGTGGGTAGGTAGGTACTGCGGTGCCTTGCGATATGACTCGCTTGTTCCGTGACCACGCTTGTAAGTCAAAGCACTCGTATCTCACGTCGTCTTTTTCCCCACTGAAACGAACGGAAATGCCATTCATCTGTTCGAGCCTCCCCAAAAAACACCAAAAAGGTTGTCGTTTAGTTTTCAATGCAAAAACAGCAATCTATAATATTGGAGTATATGAAAGCATACGGCAATGACATCATTAAATAGAATTCAAACGAAGAGAGTTTTTGTCACACCGCATCAATTGAACGACCATTGTGCTGCTGCCCCTGTCGTCCACCTGTGACAGTATAATCCAGACAGACGTAAAGTATACGGTACACGGATGTCTGTACAGTGTAGATCACGGTGTCAAACCCAAGGCCCGGGGGCCAGATCCGGCCGGCCACATCATTTTATGTGGCACGCAAAAGCAAATCATGTGTGTGAACTTTCGTAAGCATGTTTTGCCTCCAAACCCCTTTTACAGTTACTTCAACAATAGTTGAACAAACCATTATTGAACAACATTGAATGCCCGTGACCTTCGATCCCTCAGGCGGCACTGCATCAAAAACCGACATCGATGTGTGAAGGATTTCACCGCATGGGCTCAGGAACACTTCAGAAAACCAATGTCAGTGAACTCAGTTCGCCGCGACATCCGGAAGCGCAACTTGAAACTCTACTATGCAAAGCAAAAGCCATTTATCAACAACACCAAGAAACGCCGCCTCATCACTACGATGGACGTCCCAACTTCATTGGAATTGGGGTTGTATACGCTAAGAGCAAATATGAATATTTTGATGGGAAGGAATAAAAGTAGCTACAGTTCATTTCTCAATCTGACAACATCCAGTTGAGTCCAATTCATCAGAACAGATGTGAGTGGTGAACATTTTTACGTCAGGCTCGAGAAGAGGCCCCGCCCTCGTCTCGGACTTTTGGATGTGACCTTTCACTGGCTCTGTTTTTCTCTCTTTCCAGTCAAACCGAAAAGTAAACAAGGGCAGATGAAAAGGTGCCTCGCTGGCAGAGGCCAACCGTGTTTCCGTCTTGTCACTCCTTATTAGCCGATGATGAGCCGTCTCTATATTGGACAGCTGTTCCGCGTCTCTAACACGAGAAGTTTGCTGACACGCGCGCGCATGTTAAATACAGACGAGGCAAATTGGCGTCGGCCCTTTTCCTGTGAACATCTGCCGTCGCGGCTGTGCCCTCTCTGATCTCCGACGCAGCGACCACCGCCGGCTGCCTCGGCACCCGCCATCACCGACTCTTACTTCGACACCCGTGAACGCACACAAGCACAGAAAACGAAGCGTGACCTCGCATGAGAGCTTAAGGAGACGTAGTCGCTGAGAGCCAAACGGAGAAAAAAAGCTTTTCCCCCCCACCCCCCCTTTACAGAATCTTTAGTGAAATTCCTGTGATGAAGACCTGCTGCAGACCGCTTCCAGACTAAAATACAGTGGTTATAAAAGGTCGACACACCCCAGGTCAAATGCAAGGTTTTTTGTGATGAAACCAAGATAATCATTGCAAAACTCGGTCCACTATTAATGTGACCTATAACCTGTACAAGTCAATTGACGAAAAGGTTTTGGAGAGGGGGTAAGTCAAAGTAAACTGAGATAATGTGGTTCCATATAAATGGGGGATGTGGTTGTGTGCAGAATTAACCAATCACATTCAAACTCTTGTTAAATGGGAGTCTGCACGCAATAGCCACCATTTAAAGTGCCTCTGATTAACCCCAAGTAAAGTTGAGATGTTCCTGACACTTTCTTTTTTTGCTTTCTAGCAGAAGCTTGAAGGATTTGTGCTAACACTGACTGGTACTTAGAAGTGTATATAATCCCTTCCGACTTGGCTGAGGGCCCAGTTCCAGCTGAAGAAAACCAGCCCCAAAGCTTGATGCTGCCACCACCATGCTTCACGGTCGGTGTGCTCGTTTTACAATCGCCAAAACCTGCCATTTGAATAGGGGTGTGCAGACTTTCTGTATGCACAGTATGATGCTGTTCCAGAGTGCCCATTTTGTTTCCTTGATTATGGAACAAGCACGCCCAAGTGCCTAGTGGTCCTACCTTTGTGCTGCAACTCTTATGTGCACAACTGGGTCGTTTGATTAAAAAGAAAGCTTAAGTATAGCCAATAAATAATAATCATTATACAGATGACCACAACGCATCCCAGCAGAAAGCTTCAGGATAACGTCTCAATTGTTCCAACACCCAAACGGATGTAAAACACATCCATCTTCTGAGCCGCTTCTCCTCACTAGGGTCGCGGGCGTGCCGGAGCCTACCCCAGCTATCATCGGGCAGGAGGCGGGGTACACCCTGGACTGGTTGCCAGCCAATCGCAGGGCACATACAAACAAACAACCATTCGCACTCACATTCAATTTAGAGTCTTCAATGAATGCATGTTTTTGGGATGTGGGAGGAAACCGCGGTGCTCGGAGAAAAGCCACGCAGGCACGGGGAGAACATGCAAACTCCCCACAGGCGGGGCCGGGGATTCAACCCGGGTCCTCAGAACTGTGAGGCAGATGCTCTAACCAGTCGTCCCACCGTGCCGCAATGTAAACACATTAAAAGTGTAATTCCTCTACCTAGTGGCGAGAATGGTGGATTACAGTTCCATCAACAACCAAACCATTCAACAAAATCATGTACGTACACTAATATAATTGTACATAAATGAAGTACTTCAATAATAATGGAACAATTCAGGTGTCCGATTGAGCTTGAAGAAATGTTAGGAAGCTCAATTTACTTCACATTTTACAGACGAATTCCCCATAATGTGACAAAAGGCTGCACTGTATTGTTCGTATTAACAAACTTTAGCAAACATCCCAGGCTAACATTTCAGAAATGGTTTACTACCATCATTGAGATGTACTGTGATCATCATCATAGCCATATTTTTTTTTTCTTGGTAATGGCTAATCCAATTTGTAATAACTAGTCCAACGACTAAACCAGTAAAACCGATTTTTCCTTGTATGGGGCTGAGTGTTCTTTCTAATAGTTTGTCATTGAGCAAAATGGTGGCTGATTAGCGTATTGTGCATTCTTCCACGGTTAGCATTGGCTGTCATTTGACAGGCTGGATGGTGATGTATAAATCAGTTGAACAACAGCTCAAGGAAACTAAGACTCCGGGTTTGTGTTTATTGCTGCATTTGTAGTCCGAAAGCACCAGGCCCGACCGTGACTGAAACGTACACAGTGTACATGTCATCCTTTTCACGTGCACGGGGCAACATTACGCAGCCAAAGCGGCAGTACAAACAGTGGACTTGATGTGGCGGAGCAAACCAGAAGCAGCCGTTACTGATCGTTCAAGTGGTGTTCGTCACGAACGTTACTTTACAGACAGCCGCTTTATTTGAAGACGTCAGGGCTCAAATGTTCCACACGAGTGAGCCGGTGATTTATTCTGGAAACAAAAGTTCTGTTTGCACTCACATCTACAACACTTGACCTGTGCTTTAAACACACCTGCTCGGCATGTTTCCCCCTCACTTTTTTTGCAAAGGCTAATTCGAACAATCCTTTTCCTTTACGAAAATGATGCATCAGTGCCCTTCCAAGTAGGAATTCATTATTGCTTGGCCAAGATTTTTTGGGATGTTTTTTTTGGGGCGCATTTAAAAGTGACATAATCCAGACTTTTTCCCGTTGTGCTCATTCTGTGCAGTGATTTGTGATGGTACTGTATGCGAAACGACAACATTAATCACACATCAATATTCATGATTTGAAAACAGAGGCAGAAAGAACTCTTCTAACCACACGCGCACAATGACTAAACATCTGACAACAACTTATCCAGGTCCTTCTTCTTCTCACTGTACCGAGTGCTGACTTGTCCGACTGCCTTAGCGTGCTCTTCGCTCACCTCTTCCTTCCATCGCTGCTGCTCCTTCAGGAAGTCCGCCCACTCATCTTTCATACGCTCCATGTTTTCCTGCAGCTGGCTGCTCTGGAAGGACGTAAACACAGGACACGAGTGTAAAAACTAAATGGTTGAAGGACATCAAAATAAACACAACTCATGACTGTAATTTCATATCCAGTACAGGTATTTAAGCTTTGGTTTTTTTTTTTGACATCACACTGTGCATAATAGTCTACGATAGGAGACAATAAATGAAAACCTTTTCGAATTTCAATGTTATACCTCTAGAAGAACCTCCAGAGTGGAACACAATCTGTTTTATGCCAGTGGTTAACTTCCAAGTTGTTCCACATTAAAATAAACAATCCCATAAGAAATAATGTAAACTAGTGACTCAATTAGTTCAAAGCTCAAACTGTCACCATCATAAAACTTGTATTAACTCTACAGGCTAAATTGCGATTATGGCGATCAATACCATTTGCATTTACCTGCTGGGCTTCTAGCTCCCTCTGCTGGATTCTGTCTGCCATGTGATTAGCAGCCCTCACTGTGACAGAGAAGCAGAAAAGTTGCGATCGCCATATATTTGCATTTTCATTTGAAAATACTTGACTTAGGGTGGAAATTGTTTTAGTCATTGTCTCACCATAACTGTGGGAGAGAATACTCACATCGAGCAATGACATCGGAGAGCTGCTGCTTCATACCCTCTAAATCGGAGGGAAGCACTTGCTCATTTGCTTCTTGCACCACTTTACTCAGGCTCTCCAGTAGCCGACTTTCCCTGTGAGCCCTTTTCTCCTGGGGGGAAAAGGAGACGTTATGAAAATCTTTCACACACACACACGCGACGACGATCCATAAAAGGTCGATTCCATTCAAAGAGGTGGTGTGCGCAGGTGTGCTATTATGGGACTAGCCAAATAACGTCCAAACAAATTAAGCATATCATTGTGTCATCTTTCATACCTCAAATTCCCTCACAAAGTAACGGATCTCTGCATTGATAACGGGCCTGTGGTCGAGCAGCCGGGACTGGATTTCCCCAACATCTGCAGGAGCAACAAAGAAAACGCACACATATGACATTTACATTCACCATCAAATAAAAATGGCATAGCAAGGACTAAATAAAGGAATGACTGAATGAAGGCTTTATTTCAAACATGATAGTACACACTGAAATCGAACATGTGATGGTACACGTTCAAAAGAGTCCAAACAAACAAAAGTATTCAAACAATACTAAGGAAATAAACAGCAAACGACATGCAAAAAGTAGGAGTAGAATAAACTCCTACCCCTTTTCCACTGGTCAGTTGGAATAGAAAGGCCCTATTGTGACACATTCCTACATCACGCATGCAAACACCAAAGGCACGAAAAAGGGGACCAAAAAAAGAATTTTCTCTGCAACACATTTGATTTGAATCCATTTCAGCGCAGTGTTAACATTCAAAACGCACATAATGCTACGGTGACATACAATTAGATAGTTTTTTTTAGGAATAAAAGCTCTCATTTTGAGAAACCAAAAAAAATGTTTAGCATGTATGAAGCGCAACATAACGCAGGTAATCGTGACTCACTTACACTCACCTTTCACAATTTTATCCATTTTCACTAATAGACCAACCAGTCTCTTTGAGGTAGCTAACTCGACATGCTAGCTTCTAATTGCTCCAGACACAAGCAAACACGAAATTAACGTGTAGCGACAAGCTACGAGGAAACCGGAGGCTAATTGCGACACAAATGTAACTTAAGATGTAATGTCGCCCTCTGCGTCCTATTGACTAATCTCCGAAGGTTTCTAGCTAACAGCAGTCATATGAATAGAAGTCAGCTGACACCAGTACCCATAGGAATATATTGGTAGATACGACACGCCCACCTTAAATCCGTGCCAAAGGCGACGCTGAACTAGGGAGGTCCCAGTCGTCGCTCTCTCTCTCTCTCTCTCGCTCTCTCTCTCTCTCTCTCTCTCCAACGATGCCGGTACATCGTGCTGCATACGGTTGCGTAAAACGGCGTACGATTACGAAAAGGGAACAGAGAGTCCCTTTCACACATATATACATATAGATATATGTCTTCTTTTTTTACTTAAAAAAAAAAATAAATAATAATAATAATAATAATAATTATTATTATTATTATTATTGATAGCATGCGGTTTGGCGTTAATAAAACAGTAACCCTCATGAAAATCAATTGAGGAAAAAGGAAGTTACGACTTGATTGCAGTGTCCATGCATTGCCTTCTATGGGAACGTCGACCTCCCCAACATGGCCGCTATATAGGCACGTTCGTTAGCCGGAGTGCCCCATTACGTTGTCGAATCTAACCTTTCATAGCTATGCCAGTAACCAAAACATTTCCTGTGCTACTACTTCCGGGTACAACGGAGTGGATTGAACCAAGTCGCTAAAATAGGGGTGGGCCATTTAGTAGGACTTCCTTTATTGTTGGTTTACGATCATATGACAAATATGTTTTAGGGTCATTATTGACTACGCAAAGTTAGAGTAAAGCTACAATACGATTAAAAAGACGTACTAATTGACTTGTTCATGGAGTGAAAGAAAAAAAATTGAAAGTGGGCTTTCGGTGGCCCAGCAGAGGTCAGTCTTGCTCCATGGAAACTCTTCAAAGCACACCCAAATACAATGTCCCCTTGAAAAATTATACACACGATTATAACCTACCTAACCCTATATATATATATGCTGTAGTCTTAAAGGACATTTACTTTATCATACTGATAGAACGTTTTAATACCTTAAATGCTCCCCAGTATTTCCCAACAAGAATACTAGACACTAGTGAAGTATCGAAAAAGCCCCCAATTTTGTCGACAATCCAAGGCCTTAATTTTCCACAGTGACCACAATACGGCCCTAGATTCTCCTTTGGCTATTGCATTACAAATATATACTGAACATGTAAATATATGTGCATAAATGAATGAATGGAAATTGTACTCGTGGCAAAACAAAAGTAGCAACATACAGAGTGACAGGACGCATTGTTTGGGCCACATAGTTTATACCTTGCTCACCCCAAAATTCATTAAGACTGTCACACTCAGTCAAGGATGAAATCACTAAGGCGCCACAAATACTCTCCTGTCCACAATGTTTACTTAGACAGTTATTACATGCACCATTAGTTTTGATTCGGGCTTATTAAAGAGATTAAATGATTGATCGTTGCCAAGAGATAAAACCAAACACGGCTTTTACTGGAGCCCGCTGGTAGGAGTTGAAAAAGCATGACAATAAATAGACAATGTCAGCACCGGCTCGTATCCGCCGTAAAACCAGTGTGCGTCGTGTTGCTTTGTTTATTCATAATTCTGGAGGGGGCAATTAAAAACATTAAAAGCGAGAATTGAAAAGATGGGATGGTTAAATGCAGTATTCATTTCCAACGCTAATTTGTAGTTTGGGTGGATTAAAATGATTTGCCGTGAATGTTTGACTTGCTTACAATAACTTTCATTTTTGTCAATTCACACAAGGTCATTTCCAGTAGTTCACATAATTACAAGTGAATAAAATGAACATTTTGAGTCGTTTGGGGAGTTTTATATTCAACAGTATCACTTTGGATTGTGCATTTTAAAGGCAACTGGAAAAGGTTTGAGCACCCCAAAAAAAACACAAAACACACACACACACACACACACCGACTCAAATTGCAACAGCTCGCATCAAAGCAACAAGCAAATCAATGGCCTTCTGCATCATTATTTGCAGCGAATGCTCTCCAAAAAGCGCAGCTACATCCTGCAAGCGAGTGTCCCCCCCCCGCCCCCCCCATTGCCCACTGAGTTGATTTTGAATAAAATGCACATGACCTATTACTTATTTGACATTCGGCGGTGGGAAGGAACTGTACTTATGACTTCAAATAAGAACGTTAGGAGTGAGCACGGGCAGGCGGACGCATGTTGCGCTCGGACCAACTTCGACTGGACGAAACCAAGCGGAGGTCGAAAAACGGGGACAAAAGTTTTGGCAGAGAAAAAGGGTCAAAAACGCAATCATACGAAAACTCGGGTATTGGAAAAGCCACGTCCCCGTGAGGCTAATATACGAACATGTATATGGTTCGACGGTCATAACGTCCCTCTGAGGGAAACCATGACTACAATGTGGCCCGCAACAAAAATGTTGGACACCCCTAGTGTATGTCATCAAGTTAAAATAAAGGGTTATTTATCATATTTCATATCATTTATCAATAATATCGTAATAATCAATCATCAACGGCACTCCTTCCCGTTCAGTCCAATGCAGCCAGATGATGTCCTGCAGCACTGTTGCAGTTGTGTGTCCACAATACGCTTGTGAGCAGGTGGGGGTGGTGGGGGGGGGGAGAGAGGAGGTCGCAGAGGTGAAGGTATATCAGGTCATGAAGTTGGTGCGAAACGCAAAGTAGTGAGTGAAACAGTAAGTGGAGCAGGAAGCCAAAGATTTACACGCGCTGAAGACTGCGGTACTTTGCAGAAGGGAGCGCGTGGAGCGTGACTCCTTGCTGCCGCTGCTCTGTCCCAAGGCATGATGGGAAGTCAGAGCGGTGGCTTGAAAATCAACATATGTGCTCGTCACTGCGCTTTTCAGGGAACATGTTTTTTGGGTGTTTTTTATCTCTTTTGCTGCAAGAACGGAATGAAACCTTGTCAAAGGAACCTCAACTTGAGCTCAGGGAGACTGTGTGACTGTGTGTGTGTGTGAGTGTCAGAGAGTAGGACGAGCTCAGTGTGTCAGTAGCCATTAGCGTCATCTGCCATTTCGGGGCTCGTCCTGGAGATTAACAGGAATGGGGATGTCATTTCCCCCCCCCCCCCTGCCCGTCGCCCCCTCTTGCTCTTGCTCTCACGGAGGGCAGGCAACAGGCTCCAGAGGACGCGCTGGACCTGTTGAGGCTGAAGTGGCCGCGATAGAAGTGACGCGTAACGCGTGGCTCTTCGGTTTGGGAGCGGAGATGATTGCTGCCTGTGCAGTAGGACATGCGAAGACCTGAGCGAGACTTGGCGGGCGAAGCGTTTCTTGACGCTTTTTGAAGTTTGTGTGTCGGGTGAAATTGGACGTGGGACACAGAGTGAGAAGGCGAGGAGGGGGAATAATCATCATTTATATATATTTGGGAAAAAAGGCGGTGTGCCCTGAGGTCACGCGTGAAGCACAAACATACACACGCTCCTTTGCTGCCGTGGCATGTTTGGAGCGGTGCCTCGTCAGATTAGGGCCACGCCGGCTGCGTTTGATGGCCGACCTGGACAGACAAAGCCTGCTAGGCACAAACTGCTCAGGCGCATGATGTCAGGGCGGGCACGCACGCACACACGCACGCGTGCGCACACACTCGCACAAACATTCTTCGCCAGCCCAAAGAGACAGATGACACCCAGCATGAATCCAGAGCCAAATCTGTAAGCATCCACTGCGATCCAGCTGGCTCGCCCTAGGGTACCTGTCTCGGCGAACTGGAATCAGCGTCACCCCCGTGAGCTGTCAAATTAGCTCACAGGGCTGGAAATGCTGAAGAGATTTGGCCCCCTCGTCGGGGGGAGCGGGGGGGGGGGGGGGGGGTTTCTTACCAAATGAGCTGACTTTTGAAGTCACACGGTTAAAAACAAGCACACCCAGGAAAGGTGAGTCTATTGATTCGCTCGGGAGCAATGATGCGCCGCGCTTGAGTCGAAAGGTAGTCCCGCCGAGACATTGTTCGATTGTATTTTTGTTTTGTTTTCCCCATTTCTCATCTCGGGTCGGCTTTGCCTGTTGGACGCACGATCGAGAAGATTAAACCGGCACGGAGCTGCTTCCGTCCGCCGAAGGACGGCTAGCAACTGTCGAACGCGTCGTTACGAAGCGGACGGTGGCTCGTGTCCTACTTTGCCGAGTATAAATACGTTAGATGAAGTGGGACACCAAAACTTGCTAAAATAAGAGATTCGAGATTTCATTCTCCTCACGAGTGTCACGGGCGTGCCGGAGCCTATCCCGGCCGTCTCCGGGCGAGAGGCGAGGCGCGCCCCGAACCGGTCGCCGGCCGATCGCAGGGCACATACAAACAACCAGCCATTCGCACCTACGGGCAATTTCGAGTCTTCTACCAACCTACCGTGCATGCTTTTTGGGAACGTGGGAGGAAACCGAAAGCCACCCAGGCCCGGGGAGAACGTGCAAACTCCACACAGGCGGGAACCCGGGGACCCCAGAACTACGAGGCAGGCGTGCTAACCCGTCGTCCGCCAGCGCCGCCTCGAAAATCATCCCTATCTCAAATGTTATGCGGTTTGAGTTCGGAGGAATAATTGTGCGACGGTGGCGTGTGACATTGTGTCGACCCGCACGTCGAGCCTGCTCTGCCGCGCGCATAATGCAGTCCAACCTACACTGTACACTGTACGTTTGTTGTTGTTGTACTTGCCCTGTGTTTCGACACACTGATGAAACAGTCAGTGGCGTGAGCATGTCGATTGAAATGTGCATGTCGATTTCCCCCCCCCCCAAATAAAACAAATAGGTTCAAGAAAGGGTTACATATATGTCGGGATCTGTGGTCAAATGTAAGCACTGAAGTGCGAGTTTGAGGTTATTCTTCCCCTTCCCCGCTGATGTTTTCTAACCCAGAGGTGCTCTCTTAATGTCTTTGACTAAACTTGAGTGAGTCCTGGTCCTGACAGTGTTGGTGCCCCGTAGGAGCACAGTTGAGAGGACACCGACATGAGTGTAATGGAGGGTTTGCGGGCAGGGACGATCGCACAGTGTGCCACCGAGAGCCGAAGATGGCCGGGGTGCACGCCGCAGCCCTTTAAGATGACTGAGGGTGGAGATGCAGCCGTGAGGCGAGGGGGGACGTATTTTTGTGATGTCACACTCGCCTGGAGCGCTGAAGACACACACCGAAATCAAAAAATCTCAACTTACTGCGCTATTTTTCATCTTAATGAGGAATGTTTTTTTTTTTTTTTTAATGAGAATAAAGTACAGGTATGTGGATCAATTGTCTTATCGAATCAGACGAGAATTGGTTTGGATGAGAACCAAATTGCAGAGGTGGGATTAAGTCATATATACAGTATGGGCAAGTCACAAGCAAGTCTCCAGTCCTAACCTCCAAGTCCCAAGTCACTGTAGGAAAAATCCCAAAATCCCAAAATCAATCAAGCAAGTCAAGTTGAGTCGCCACTAAATTTCCATCCGTCCATTTTTTACCGCTTATCCGAGGTTGGGTCGCGGGGGCAGTAGCTTTGGCAGGAAGGCCGAGACTTCCCTCTCCCCAGCCACTTCCTCCAGCTCTTCCGAGAGCTTTTTAACCACCTCGCTGACCTCGACCCCAGAGGTAGGAGAGCCCGCCTCGGAGAACCCAGACTCTGTTTCCTCACGGGAAGGCTTGCCGGCGGAATCGAGGAGATCTTCGAAGTATTCTCCCCACCGACTCACAGCGTCGCGAGTCGAGGTCGGCGGCGCCCCGTCCCCGCTATACGCAGTGTTGACGGTGCACTGCTTCCCCCCCCTGAGACGGCGGACGGTGGACCAGAATCCCCTCGAAGTCTTTCTCCATGGCCTCACCGAACTCCTCCCATACCCGAGTTTTATGGGTCACATTATTGGTGGAAACAGTTTGAAAATGATTTATCTTGGTCTAAATTCTTTTACATCACAAAAGCCTGGCATTTGAACAGAACAGGGGTGTGGAGACTTTTTCTATCCACTGCAGCCTTGTTCCTGTTTTTTTTTTTTTTTTTTTTGCCATGTCTCTGATGATCCTATTGTACTTCGAGCAAAATCAGTTTGGCTAAGGACCGCCGAAAACGGCCCCCGCGACGAGACACGCTTACGAGGCACAGTTGAAACCGCTAGCTACCGGTTACGCGGCGGGAGAATTCAAGATCAACGAATCCGTTCGCAAGCGGAGGAAGCGGGAAAACTCCGACAATGACCAGAGGGAACCCGGCGTGTTTGATGGAGAACCTGCCCAGCTGTCCGTTTCGGAGACAGAACGTGAGGACTTCGATGGATTTGTGGATGAGGGTTGATCCAAAAATAACGTGAGTACATTGTTCAATACTTCAATAAAGTACAACCGAACTCAGTTTTGCTCCCGCTGCCTTTTCAAAAACATACGCTAGCGTGCATCCTCCCGTATGTTTTAAGCTAGCGTATGTTTTACCACGCCTGCGCCCGATAATGCGGTTATGCGCCTTATGTGTGTGATAAATACAGAAATAGACCCCGTGACTGAGACTGCGCCTTTTATCCGGTGCGCCTTATGGTTGTGAAAATACGGTGTGCAAAACTACTGCCTTAGGTCCAACAGAGACAAAGAAGAAAAGGACACGAAGAACGTAGCTTCGTGTCGAATGTCGAAGCTGTGTGCTTGGTGAAAAAAAAAAAAAAAAAAAAAAAAAAAAAAAAAAAGTGAATCCAAAAGGAAATACAAGGCTGACTCTTGAGAAAACTAGCTAGCCAACGAAAACAATCCTACGTGACGTCAAGCAGCGTGATTCCCACAGTGCAATGTGGACTTTTTTTGTTTGTAATAATTCACATGAACATCCTTATTGTGATGCTAATTGTCATTGTCTTTTCTGCGTATGTTACCAGCACTTCGTGGAATGTGTACCTTAATCAACTGTCACGTTTACTGTTGATTTATGTTTCACAGTTTATGATTCCCCCCCAAATGAATCCATGACTCGAGGTCGTGTGGGAAAGAGCGACGGCCTGTACAGTTCCTCCTTGAGCCAGGAAATCATGTCAATCATGCGGCGCGCGCGCGGACAGCAACCCTGACGTGGACAATCAGAATACCGGCGCCTCTCTAAACGATCGATTGTTGGCATCGAGTCGCACGAATGAGACTTTAAAATGTATATAACTAATGATTGGTCGCTACTTGGTTGACTTTGTCTACTGCGGGGCTCTGCCGGAAGTTCCCCGTGATAAACGAGGGCTTACTGTGCTCCTCAATGTTTGGCTGCTCGACGCACCACTGGTTTCAGAAAATCTGGCACTGTTTACACGAATAGGAATTCCCGCATCTGGAGCTGGGGGGGGGGGAAATTATGAGTAACAGCAAACAAAAGTAATAAGGAGCATTAACAAGAGCCCATACCGTTAATGACACAACACCATGTGAAATTGCATTAGGACGAGTAACACGCCTTCTTCACAACGTACCGGCGCTGAACTAAACGATGACATATTTGACAATTCATTCATGTGTACGCGTTGACTGTGTGTGCGCGTGTCGCGCTTAATCAAATGCTCCTCGTCCCGGATGTGAGATGATCGATGAGCTCTGTGAAGGGGAGGACGACAACGGTGAAAGTTACAAGGGGAGTCCGCCAGAGCTGTAAAAAAAAAAAAAAATAGGCAGCGCCCCCCCCCCCGCCCCGGCCCAAAGAAAAACCTCCTCTGGGTCAGACCCGTGTGTGTACATTTGGATGTCGCTGAAATATAACATCTATTATGTGTGGTTTGAGAGAACAAAAACGCAGTAGTTTTTGTGTGTGTGTGTATTTCTGTATCCTGAAGCCAAATGCCACACACTGGAGTCTATTGTGGAGGCCATCAGCCCCCCCCCCCCCCCCCCCCCCCCCCCCCCCTCCGTCTGTCTGCCTTCATCCCTCCCCTCCCTCTCATCATGAGCATCTTTCATTGCCTCGCTCCCACCTTCATCCCTAAGGCACCGTGTGTGTTTTCCCCGAGTGTTTGACTTCAAAGACTCGCGGCTTTTCAACGGGTCAAAATTTGTGACGTGTCGAGGCAACTTTGAGACGTGACATGCAGCAGCTCAGTGCGTGCGTGCGTGTGATGCGAGAGTATCAGGAGACACAGAGATGACTTTGTGTTTTCCTGTCCAAATGTCGATTTCACGCCCCCGTTTTTTGCGGGTGCCTTTCAAAGTCGCCACTGATCAGCTGTGTGTCATGTGCTGTTAAATTTAGCCCGAGCGAAGCGTGTTTTTCTTTTTTCAAGATCAAATGCTGTTAAGACGACACTAAGACACACTGTGCAGTAAGTGTCCCCAGGGGTCACCAAAAAGGCATCCACTTTCGAGTGAACTGTACGTCGCTTTTACTGTGCTTGATTTCTTCAATAGCACAGTGTCATCGCTGTCAGCTCACCGATAAAGCTCCCTGAATGTGTCCCATTTACGATGCAATATGCCACTCGCGTCTCTTCGTAGGTGTGAATCGAGACCCCCCCCCCCACCGGCCCATCCGCACTGACAACCCGGCCCACTGACTTAGTACGACGCACGGGCTGTCGTTCATTTCACACAGCAAATCGGAGAATTACCTCGCCTTTAAGCTTGCGCGTTGTTTTGTCTTCTGCTTCTCCGTGCGCGTCGCTGTTAAACATTTACACAAACACACAGCTGCTGACTTGCAAGACGGAGACCCTCAGCGCCCAGTGTTGGGAAGGGGACTTTGGAAACGTTGCCGCTTACAACAACGACTGACCCTGTTGAAAATCGAATCGGAGTGTCACTATTTCTCCAGGTAATATAAATAATTCCATTTGGAATGAATGCATCATCGGGAGCACCGTGGCTCGTTGTTTTGGAATTAACCACATACTTGTTCTTTAGACAAACGATAAAGGGTATATAACAAACCATGATTCAATAAAAAATATAGTCAATCATAAAAATGTGTTTGTTTTGCAATATGTGTACAGCATGCGGAAAACATGATACCATATTGACTTCGTGACAGATGTGCACAAATGAGACAAGAGCGCTTCATACGACGACACATGGTTGCTTTGTGCGCATAGTTGTCGAATATTAAATTGATAGGCCAATCGATATGACAGTATTTGTGACAGTTACATCTGCTAAAAACAAGGATAACGCGAGAGGTGATTTCAAGAAAGAAATACAAAGGTACCCCAAGCTAGAAAATAGAAATACAGTATCTATCACTACTTAGTCATTTAAAGACAAAAAAAAAAAAAAGGCTAGAGAGCTAAAAGGACAGATCAATATAAATACGATACCAGTTTAAATAATAATCTGAACATTACATCACATCGAATCCAAATTCATGACCTTCACTGGAGAAGACTGTAAAAAAAAAAATAAATAAATAAAAATGATGGGATGAATAAAGCTTTTCTCTGCAGTGGTACTGGCGGTTTCCAGAAGGGCGTACGAAGCCTATAAAAGGAAATGGAACAAGCGTTCCTACAGTTTATCTTTAGAATGCATAACTTTTTTTTCCTCCGGATAAATCCTTGCCAAAGGGTATGTGTTTAATCAAATGAAAAGTGTTTATGTTCTATTAACCTGTCTCCAGCCCCAACCCCCTGGTTTTAGCCATTCATTAGGCAAATGAGACGCAATGCAAAAGAGAGAGGCGGCAGCTCATTTAACTGCAGGTTGAAATAAATTAGTCGTCGGAAATTAAAAGCCAATCTATTCTAATAATAAAAGACACGGGATAAACATTTGCGGGCCCGGTGACGTATGCGGATGATAATTATGCAAATAAGTAGACGAGCTGCTTTTTTTGTTTTCTTCCCATGGTGGTCACATTACAGGAAATAGCTGAGGGCAGTGCCCCCCCATAATAGCACTTCTATGTCTATTTGAAATGCACTCCACCCCAAACCCTCACAAGGTTTCAGTCGCAATTACCTTTAGTATCACTTCTCAGTGAGAAGTCAACTTCCCTGGAGGCGTCCTATCAAAACCTATTAGAGTAGGGGGGCAGGCTGAAGTTAAGTGACACGACCTGTGGGGTTGGACGGCGCAGACGCGGGTGGTGGGGATGGGGGGGGGGGGGGTTGGGTTCTTGGGTTGTGGTGACGAGGCAGTGGAGTTCTAAAATGTATGGCTAATGAGCGCGACGAGGATTGTGAGTTATGGCGCATGAGAAATCCTTGAAACGGCGGAGGACACAAAATCGCATCTCGACACAATCCTGAAATAATAAACGCCTCCTACAAATCAACATATATATATATTTTTTTAATAGGAATATTCTTTCATGTGCTTTTTAGGGTGCATTTCATCAAGATTACACTAAAACGACCGAAAGGGTGGCTCTTGCCTGTTTGCGATCGGATTCTTGCTTCGACTTGTGGAAGCGGGAAAAAAAAACAAAAACAATCCAAAGACAATAAAAGCATTTAAACACACGGAGGCAGGAATGTATCCACAACACGATCTTTCAATAAGCCAAATTTGACATTATACGGCACACGCTGAAATAATCTCTTCTCGATCACTGTACTCCAAAATGTCGTCTGCTGTACGAATGGCAACAGGTGGATACGGAGGTTAAGAAAGCATTTTGTGCATTTAAGAGCTGTTCCGCCTGTCGCCACGCATTCCTGGTAGGGCTGAACAATTTCAGGAACAAATGGAACTTGGATTTTGCTGGAAGATGTTGACATTTCGATTCAAGATTTCCGTCAAATCAAGCTGCAGTGCAATATTTACTGTGTGCAGTAACAGTAACAAAAGCGTCATACCATCAAAACATTGAAACCCGTAACTCTAATAATGCAAGGACATTAAAAAGGCTGTGTGAGCTTCTTCAAGGCTTTGAGATGGATTAAGAAAGAACGCCATCCATTGGAGTGCTGCTGTCGTGCGATTGTGCAAAAAGATCTTTGAATTTTGTATTTGTATTTTTTTACCCAAAAAGTATGTACATGTTCATTGCACATAAATGTAAAACCCCAATTGCAATGAAGTTGGGACGTTGTGTTAAACATCAATAAACCATTCATTGCAAATCATGTTCAAGCTATATTTAATTGACTACACTACAAAGACAAGGTATTTCCTGTTCAAACTGATCAACTCTACCATGCGAAGCAAAAGCCGCTCATCGACAACCGCCAGCCCTTTTTTTTTTTTTTAATCATGAAATATTTAAAACCCGGGAAATAACGAAGACAGAGTTTATTGGTAAATAGGACATACTTTATGATCATAACATTTTTCCCAGAAGCAATAGAACAGTAACGAACGAAACACATTTTTCCCATCTTCAATAAAGTGCACGAAGTGATCACTGAAAATACTGTTCAAATGCTCATATACAAAAATGTTAAAGACTCCTTTTGGTTTTTTGGAAAAGACCAAAAACAAACAAACAACAGGTGGCCTTTTGTAGAAAAACAGGCAACCCTGTGCAGAACAAATGTTCTGTTTAAATTCAAAAATTCCTATGAACACATCACGTTGTCTGGTTTTGAAAGAATTTAGGAGCAAATTATGGTGCAAAAGAAGTATTTGGTCACTTGAATGATTTTGTGAAAAAGAACTGAACGATTCGGTGAACTGAATTCTGACATAAATAACAGATTCATATGATCGGCACGGTGGATGACTGCTTAGCACATCTGCCTCACAGTTCCGAGGACCCCGCCCGTGTGGAGTTTGCATGTTCTCCCCGTGCCTGCGTGGGTTTTTTCTCCGGGCGCTCCGCTTTCCTCCCGCATCCCAAAAACATGCATCAATCGGAGACTCTAAATTGCCCGCAGGTGTGAATGTGAGTGCGAATGGTTGTTTGTTTCCGGGTGCCCTGCGATTGGCTGGCGACCGGTTCAGGGTGTGCCCCGCCTCCCGCCCGAAGAGAACTGGGATAGGCTCCGCGGAGCACGCCCGCGCGCGACCCTGGTGAGGAGCAGCGGTGATGAAGATGGATTCAAATGATTCAGTGACACGCTGTGCCCATCACTCGTCGGACTTGGAGCAAGTTAGCTTAGCGCGCTGCGTAGCATTCCTTTCCCGCCTCTTGCGCGCAGCTGGGCAAGGAGGACGGATGCGCCGTTTTTTTTTTTAACCAGCTCAGCTCATAGCGTGTATATTATGTATATTATATTTAAAAAATGAAGTTGTCCTGCTCCTTTGCTTTCTTACCTCCTTCACTCTAAATCAACCCTCGCACACGCACACCTACAGCCACGCACACGCAGGAATATTCAAAGGAGCAGCTGAGGTAGCTCAACAAGGAGGGCTGATGAGCGATTGAGGCGGCTAATTCAAAAACATTCACAGACTTCGGGTCGCGCAATCACTGCGCCGCGGGTCACACACATGCACCTCAGCACTTCACGTGCCGAACGGGCCACCCATCTCCCTGGTTGATGAGCTGAGAGGCTGAAGATCATCCACTCCGGCTCGGACGCACACCTGGGATCCTTACGTAACCCATGTGCGAGGCGCAGACGGAGTGGAGAAGAGCAGTATGAAGTTAGTTCAATTGCGCAAAGTAATATTCAAAAGTGGGTTCTTGTGATGTACGAGGTGTGTCAGAAAGGTTCCAGGACGAAAAGATATTTCAAAACCAAACTGAAACCTTTCAATTTGACCCTTGAATGTGTCGGTGCGATTTTCTTCTTCTTTCCCAAACTCAAGGGCGTATGATGTTTTGAAGATGTGGCCGAAATCAAGATGGCTGTGAAGCTGGAGCTCTCGAGCAATCTGGAACAATCCTTCCAGCAGTGCGTGAAGGCACGGCACAAGACGTTGGGAAAGTACGTTCGGCTCCAGGGGGGATTACTTTGAAGGGGAAAACCTGCAGTATGTCGTTTGGATTTGAAACGGATCTTTTGTGACACCGGTCTTGGAACTCTGCGGCCACACTTTCCAGCTACGCATGTCTAGTCTATGAACAGGCGTTGGTGGATTCACATCTGGGGTAACACTCTGAGGTAAAGGAATGAGAAGACTACGTTTACTGGAAGAGCATCCTAAGCTAAACACACGTCCCCGCACCAGCTCCTCAATGCCGTCCTTCACAGCCTCGCTCTTGCACTCGTGTCATTGCAATAGACAATCAGATGCCGCATTTACGGTCGCATGGTCCAACTGTCACACTGTGTAAGCGCACAATAATAAGCGCTGTCAAAAGAGCTTACGAAATGGTAACGCTGGCCTTCCTAGCGCTCGTCGTTGATGGTTCCAGTGAATCAGTCAGCCAGAGACGGTCCCCTCATCTTAGCACATGTCGGCGCCGATGCACCGCCTGATGTTGATGACAAAAGGGTGGTGGCGCCTGTGCGACTCTTCAAACGTTGAGAGTGGGAGGCAGGGGGCGAGTGGCGCGCGCTCTCCATCTCGTGATTGGAAAACACAAGGCGGCGAAGGTGTTGACAGAGCGTGTGGAGGTGACGTGGGGAACACTTTATTGGTTTCACCATCATAAAATAAAAACCTTGCCACCAGGGTTGACACTAGCTGGTGACGGTCTGTTTGGGGTTTTTACCCGATCGGGATCTTCGGGGCCGATCGCCGAGTTTAAAAAAACGATAACCGATCACTGATCCCATCACAAGATGGAGCGATGTGTCTGTTTAAATGACCTGTTCATTTATTGTATACACTTGTGTACTTAATTCCTCCAAAAATGATATTTACAATCAATAATGTATCTTTGTTCCTCTATTTATGCCAGTGAGGCATAGTGACAGACAGAACAAATGAATGGCCTTCTATTAGATGGCAGGAAGTACATACAGTAATTAATGTCTCCACATTTTGTGACATTATTGTTTGTTGGTGTGCTGCGAGTTTTACAATATATATATATATATATATATATATATATCCATATATATATATATATATATGTGTACAATATGTTCCTTGGCTCCATAAAGTTTGGAAATCACCGCTCTAGTCAGGTCATACATTCTAATCTGTCAGGTCAAACCAACATTACAACATTACTTAAATAATGGGTGCTAACTTACTGTAATTAAATGACTTCACTCACGTCGAATGCAGTCGGCGCGATCCACGCGTGTTGTCGTCGCCATGGTAACGAGCGCATCCGGTCACGTTTCTGGGTCGACAAGATAAAGCCCCACGATCGTAAAAAAAAAACGGATGCGGTGGTGTCGGAATACAAGATTCCATTGCAGGAGTCTGCAATTGTGAAAGAGCAAATTTGCCTTGTAGACTGATCCACGCATTACGTGTTGTCCGTCTCAGACGTGTTGTCTCTCCCGCACCGCCGACATGTTTTCTTTTAAAATAACTTTATTGGTAGCCGGATATTTAAAGTACTTCGTCAAAAGACATGCGACAAGGCTAAAAAGAAACTAGCTTTTGGATTTAAATATACTGTACACAATGGCGACGTGGAGTAAATGTCTTTTGCGGAGCCGATCAATCGACGAATTATGACATTAAAGCCGAACAGATCGGTGTAAAGTCTACTTAAAAGTATAGTTGACACTTTTATTCCTGAAGCATGTTCAACCATCGATTTCTTTATTTCCCGAATAAAAAATATAGAATTCGGTTTACTCCATTCCAGGGTACACATACAAACACAGTCGAGTATTGTTAACTGGATATCAGTGCAGTTACACGACTGTTTTTAGTCAAATTGCTGTCGCTTCATTATTGTATATGTCTATTTGCTGATCATTAAATATCATTGAGGGTTATCAAATCATCAATCCATCCAGCCATTTTCCATCGCGCTAATCCTCACGATGGTCACGGCCGTACCGGAACCTATCCCGGCTGACACTGGACGAGAGGCAGGTTACACCCTGAACTGGTCGCCAGCACATATAGGCCACGTATAAACAACCATTCAGGCAATTTAGAGTCTTCAATTAACCTACCATGCGTGTTTGTTTTGGGGGGTGTGGGAGGAAACCAGAGTACCTGGAGAAAACTCATGCAGGCATGGGGAGAACATGCTAACACCACACAGACGAAGTCAGATTTGAAGCTGGTTCCTCAGAACTGAACAATTTAATAATGCCAATAATACAAGTCTGCTGCATATTTTGACGGGAACGACAAAACTCCTCGTCGTGTGACATAAGCCACGGTCTTCCGTGTAGCGGGACATAACAATGAAAACCCTGTGACACAGCACCTTGACGTCAACTAATAGGATGGTGCCTTGCAACGGTGCATCACCTCCCTCGGACGCTGCTATTTATTGGAATTGAAGAACAACTCATGACTTATGGCAGCGGCATCAGGGTGTGACGATTATATTGACCGCATGCAATAAGAGAAAACAGAGTGAAACAGCTAGCTACATAATTATGTTGTCTGCTTGCTAGCGGTATCAAAAGTACAAGGACATTACCTCAAGCGCTCATTGAACAATGGACGGCCCAAACTGTCCTCTTCGGAGCACCTCGGGATGACACCGCACACGTTTTTTTCTTTTTTTTTCCAACACAAAACTTTGCCGCAATCAAAACTAGCACCGGTTCCTCCAAGATTGTCGTTGTCGCCGCGACTCCTGACTTACCCGACCGACTTGGCTCTGTGTGATTTCCCCCCCTCTTTCCCATCTCAAGGTGGTCATCGAGGGGACTGGTTTTGAAGACGTTGAGATCAAGATGGCCGTGCAGCGGAGCTGCGGAGGATCCCGGAAGAATCCCTCCAGGAGTACATGAAGGTGTGGCAGAGAAGGTTGGTTACCCTCCAGACTTAAAAGGAGAAAACTTGGGTTTGGATTTGAAAAATATCTTTTCTGACACCAGTCCTGGAAATCTTTTGACATACCCAATAAGCTCTATCAGAGGCCAGTTGCCAACATTTTGCATACTAATTGGCATTGCATAAAATGACTCGAAGTAGCTGAAACAATTCAAAAAGGCATTTTTTGGTTTTTTTTTTTTTTTTTTTTTAAAACCGCCTCGTTCAGCTGCATGGCCATGCCGAATGGCGGAACTGTATACCTTTTTGTGCTGGAACAGTTTTGCTGTACAACAAGGCGTCAGAATACTCCCTATGCTTATTTATTTATTCTGATGCTTATTGAAAATGCAGCCGGACAGAAAAGAGTTTCAGGGGACGGAACAGACAAGGGCAATAAGGGTGCGAACCACAGCAGAACAATGGTTAGTCTCGATATTACAGGGCAATACGTTCTCTGGGTAAGCTTCGAGACGAGCCATAAACGCGGGGGCTGCTTGTGTAACGTCAAAGATTACGATCGCCATTTGGTGGGTGAAATCCAGATTCATTCATTCATTCCTTTGGGTTCGGTTGATTCAGTGATAAGAGGCTCCGTCAGGTGGACAAAAAGTGACACCAAGTATAGTTAAGAGGAAGTTAGCTCGACAATTCAAACCTTAGTGAACCCGTCAGGCCTAGGGGCGGTACTTAAGAGGATGCCCACAGATGCGAGACTGTATAAGCTCGTGACTGAAATTTTCGGGGCTGGCTTTATAGCGAATCTGACCATGAAAACAGCTGTTAAGACACATAAACCTGATTTAGCCCAACCGCCTGTGTCTCGGAGTATTATTTGCTTCCACTCGACATGAAGGCTTTCTCAGACCCGGAAATTCACCTCAATATCTTAATATATCCCGTGTGTGTTATTGTTGGTTGTCCCAGCATAAGCAATTCAAGCCTATAGCGTGTCGATGAAACTTATTCGTGAACGAACACCATATCGCATGCATATTAGTTCCACTGGTGTATGGCGTCGCTGAGCTGGCACAGGTCATCCGGGAGGGGCTCAGAGTAGAGCGGCCGCTCCTCCACATTGAGATGAGCCAGATGAGGTGGCTCAGGCATCTGATTCGGATGCCTCCCCGACGCCTCCCTCGTGGCATGTCCCACCACCGGAGGCCCCGGGGACGACCTAGGACACGCTAGAGAGACTGGTGTGGGAACACCTCGGGATCCCCCCGGAAGAGCTGGATGAAGTGACTGGGGAGAGGGAAGTCTGGGCTTCCCTGCCAAAGCTACGGCCCCCCGCGACCCGACCTCAGATAAGCAGAAGAAAATGGATAGATTTTTTTTATTTACCCTCAACCCCCTTTTTTTTTTTTTTTTATATATATATAATTTGGTTTGTTTCCTCTTTCAAGCGATGCGGAAAATGCATTGTACATATTCAAATGTACTATTATCTTTCTTATTTCAGAGTACAATATTCATTATTGTTCAGATGCCAAATGGTTTTCCAACTAAACATTTTTTAACACACTGCTTAAAAAAAAATTTGCTTACCTTAACTCGTTGAAAAATGGTTTTGCAATTCACTTTTACATTTTCTGTTGACCACATTATGAATGCTAAAGCGAAACAAGGAATCATGGCATCGTTAGAAACAAATTAATTTCGAAAATATGTCCAGGGGCAACTTTTGCGGCGAGCAGTCTTGACAGCGCAGCATTCCAACTAAATGTTAAAACAAGCGAGAAGACAAAGGCGTCTTTAATGGCTCCCAACACCACAAACAGCCCCATCTAGTCACAAGGGCTGCCTGGATGACTGCAAGCCATTCCCCCCCTCCTTACATCTTCATAACACTTTACCGCAAACACAAATCTTTTTTGAACAACAATCCTCTTCTGATTTACGTAAGACAAATTGTGAGAAAAAAGTACACACTGAATTACATCGCAGGGTCGTGTGTGTCATGAGCTCTTTTGATGTGTTGATGTGTCGTTGCCGGGGTGACGACAAGAGGGCATAGTCACTGCACTTGTAAGAAACACAAATTAGCAAACGAACCCTTTCAGAAAATGCTCAGTATCTTTTTTTTTTTTTTTTAAACTACAGTTCACTTGCAAATCAACGCTCACAAATACATCACCTTTGCAGATGATAACTCTCACCCTCATGTCTGTTCAAGGTTCCAATAGTGAAAGTGGAGAACACCTTCTGGGGGCACGGATCATTGTTCACATCCTAAAAAGCACTCTCGGCCTACTGGGCGCTCTTTTCTGCTCTCTCAATGGCTGTCTGCCTTCCTCCTTCGTCCTTCTCTCCCGAGAAGCCCCCTGTGGTAGTGTTAGGTCTGAAGTGACACACAGTGGCTGACTGTCGCCCAAGGGGGACCCAGGCTCAGGTCTCGGCTGGCTGGCTGTGTGGCAGCTGGTGAGCCCGTTGCCCTCTGCCTGGCCTCAAGCATCAACAGTGGTGCTTATTGGGACTTGAGCAGCGCCTCGGTCTGATCTCTTTCCTCTGGGGCTGATGCGCGACTGCTTGCTGCCGCTGCCCACATGACTGGTGGTGAGGAAGTGGGGCAGAGCGCTGGGATGCGGTCACGCGGCGCACACACAGGCAGGGAGACCGGCCGGCACACCATGGACTGGTCGCCAGTCAATTGTGGGGTACATAATATGGACGAACATTCGTGCTCACTTTCACACCTAAGGCCAATTTAGACTTCCATAACATGTTTGTGTAATGTGGGAGGAATAGGTAAAACGCACACAAGCATGTGGACAACATGAAAACTCCAGGCAAGAGGCCTTAGATGAGATTTGAACTCCCTCCCCGTGAGGCAGGCCGACTACACTAGCCCTCCGTAAGCTAATGTTAGCATGTGCGCTTATTGTCATTTTTAGTCGTGCAGTCGCAAACATTACAATGACGCAGCGAGGACCACATGATCTCAGTTTGGCACGCTTGGAACCCCGGGGCACTAGGTAGTATAAATAGTAGGTTGTCGTCCTACTTTTTACCAACAAAGCGTCAATAGGCTGCAGAGCCGCATCGATCACAGTAGGTACCATGCGGGTTTTAGGCTGTTGGGACATTTTGAGCGAACACTGTTAAATGACAAATTCTTTACTTTATCGATGAGAACACCTTTTTTTATTAAGTCAGAAGTTTACCTTTACAAAAACACATACAATCTCCAACAAACAAACAACACCAATTATACTGCTGCACTGTTTATGTCTGCAGATTCACCCATCTTATAGTGTAAAAAGGGGTGTCAGGATGCCAACAGTCAATGATGCAACCGATACTAAGAGACAAGTGGGAGGTGACCTAGTTTATTATTTGGAAGCAATCATGTGATAGCTTAAGTACCTGTTCTTCAACAACTGTCATGTCGGTCATAATGTTGGTTTAAAAAAAAAAAAAAAGGTCTATTGTGGCAAGAAAGATCTAAACCAGGAATCCTGACATTGATGGGGCCTGCGGTCATTCCACATCATTTTGGAGGAGGAAATAAGACTTTTGGTGCATCTAAGGGCCTCAGTGGTGTTTACATGTGTAAATTTTGTTCCTGAGTACAACTACTCGGGGGAGGTGGTGTCGGATGCCAGCGCGATGCTGGATGTGGTCGAACCATCGCGTCACATTCATGTACTGCTCCTTCTCCTGGAAAGTCAAGTCCACCTGGGTGAGAGACGAAGATCAGGTCTTTACCGAGACTGTGTGTCATTAACATGTAATAATATGGTTGGCGAAGGTCACACAAGTGCCAGGGAGAGGTCATTGCGGCACAAAAGCAGGTTGCAAACTGCAGCGGATGAATCATAGCCCAATAAAATCAGTGTGTCCTTGGAAAATACTATTTGGGATCTAATTAAATGGAATTTGGAAGCTGACAAAATCGTTGCCTAGAACTATCAGTCGGTTTTAATGATTGTGAAATCTTGTTGTGCGTGAAGTGAACATTTACGAATCGAGTGGCGGGACTCAATGTCCCCGAGGTTAAAAGGAACACTGAGTCCAAACCAAAGTGACGCCGTGCCTGGTGGCGAAGCTGACCTTTCGTCTATGCTAAACACACTGACATCTCCTTACGGGATCTCCTCTTACTCTTGACTACTCTTCTCTTTACTTTTTTTAATCCTAAAAACTATCAACTTTTGATGTCCCTGTTCCAGGACTTCATTTCCAGCGAAGTGATATGGTATGAACAGTGAATGACTTCATGACTAATTTTGCGTGACAAGCTGGTCAGTTATGCTGATAGAATGATAGCTTGAACAAACATTCAACAACTATACACAAGTAAAAGGTAACTCACTATTAGTGGGTGAATTCCATTGTACATTAGCACATCTGCTAAGGTGAAGTGGTCGCCGGCCATGCAAACTTTGTCTTGCAAGTAGAGGTTCAGGTCCTGGAAGAGCCGAAAAAATCAAAACAAAACACACACATTCAATGCATTATAAAGAGTTGTGTGATCATCAGACTATCTGCATGTTTGAGGGAGCAACATTTAAGATTTAATCATTTCCTTTTTAAAGCCGCTTCAAATCTAAGACAATTTACGATTCAATAATTAGGCATATGGATTCAACATGAGATCATTTTCTTCTGCAAATCGTGCCAGTCATGCTAAACTCCATTATGCTATGCAAAATATCAATTTTATGTATTTTGTATTTTACAAATGAAACAGCAACATTGTTTACAGTGACATTTTTGAGACCTCTGAGCATTTTTTTTTTTTTTTGCATAATCAAGGACTTTTGGACGTTACGCATTTAAGGGGCCCCCTTGATCCCACCATCCTCCCAAAGTCAGGGTTAAATCACTATTAATGGCATTGTAATTAGTACAAACAGAGGTTTTGGGTTCCTTTATGGATTTTATACAGCCAATTAATAATGTGGCAAAAAAAGCACAGCTTTGCATGTTTACATTGTTTATTGTTTGCAGCGGTTGTCTTATCGTATCGTATCGTCACACAAAGGAGTGCTTTATTTTTTTTTAATGCAATTTTCTACTAAATTCTTGAACGTTCTTGAATTCTTGAACGTCAAGTATTGGGAAGTCAAGTGACAAATTGACTTCAAAATAAAATAAAGTGAAATCAACCAATAAGAAGTTTAGAACATTTCTTGTATGTTAGCCATCTATTTGAGAAGTGAAAATGGGAGCATGACAGCAGGTCCATTAACCTATATATCTGGCTGTGTGCGCGAAGTGGCTCCTCGCTCGCATGTGTAATATAAGGGAGACAACAATGTGAATCCTCAGGGGGTATGTCGTCCCTAGTCCATAACTGGCGACTTAGCACAGATGCCACACTAAACAGGCTGTTTGTTTACCACTGCCAAATGACTCCAACTCTCACTTTGCATATCTAATGAAGCTGTCTAAACTTGGGTGGCGTCATTTGCATTTCTGATGCCAAAGTCGCGCACGGAAGTGCTGGTCCCAGGGGAGGGGGACCGTCTTTAGCACTTGTACGCCACGCGAAGGGAACTCTCGCCATGCACACTGAGCATCTTGGGGGCAAATGGAGTTATTGTGCGGCAAAAGTGGCTGATGCCAAACAAGGCATGAAGACTGCAGACTTCCACCATCACATCCTTGCTTGTTGTAGCCTACAGCCATGGAGCTGAAGCCCAGTCAAGCATTGGAGGAGAGGCGGTGCTCCCCGGTTGCCTCCGCCCAGCATATAGGTTAGAAAAGTAAAGTTGTTCATTTTTGCAGCAAACACAAATGGAACTAAGAACTGAGTACACTGAAGATGATTAAGGATGAATTTCCAAGGTCCAGGAGAATTTGACATGTGCAAAGGCATTTAATCTAAAAGGGGGCCAAGTCACCATCAGAAAAAACAGACGATAATTCCAATTGCACACCTTGCTTCGCTCCGCAGGGAATTCAAAACATATGCGGTTGTTTACTTTACTTTGTTCTTGTAGTTGTCATGATCTCTTTTATCTTTTGATAAAACAGCTTTGATGGAAATCATGAAATGGGGCTAGGACTCAACAAAAAACGTTCAACAACTTTAAACTCTTTCAGTAACCTGTGACAAGTAGACCTCCTGATGGGAAGTGATTGTGTTTGTTTATGCCTTTAAAACCAATGATGGTTTGAGAGAACTATGTTTAATTTTCAGAACTCCCGGGCCACCTTTCTGAGTCTTATTCGTGCTTCCCTTGTACATAATGTTTGCTTTGCTAACCATACACCCGCAGCGTTAGCTAGCTATCGTACACATTTTGGTTTTTAATTGCATGCACCTTTGTATGTTTCTGTGCATTTGTGCAGGAACACGCAGACTGCCTCGTGAAACAGTCATCTCAATTAAGGTAGGAAAGGTGGGTAACTTTAGATTCAAGTGAGAAAACCGTTTGACCTTCTTGTTGTCACAGTGTCACAGTGACAGTCTGTATGAAAAGCTAGGAGTTTCCTGTTTGCATCCGGGGGTGAAAAGGTTTTTGAAAAAATGTGGTGCACATTTGGTGCAGTTTGTCGCTGTGATCCATTTCATGGAGGATGACTGGTGTTTGAAAGAAGGGCGTTATGGCCACAGCAAGACAGCTGTGGTGGTGAGGGAGCACTGGGCACCAGAGCTGAGCCGCTCAGGGCGACTTCCTTCTGTAAGCGGCGCCATTAAAATATTTAAGAGGCCTGTCCAGATAACATGCTGCCGCCCAGCGTGACTTTGCCGACATGCAACAACCGTGTGTGTCACTGTGAGAAGTGCGCACATACATACGCGCTTCATGCTGACAGGACAGTGCCAAGAGGCGCTGAGTGTCCAGCAGACCCGTGGCTGGCGATCCATTTCACGCTGACTGGCGTTGGGCACATTAAGGCATTTTTCTCTGTCATGAGGGGCCATGTCACTGAAAGGCCATACATCAGTCTGCATTGCTGTCGCGTGTGCCTTCCCAAGACACACACACACACACACACACACACACACACACAGTCTGTACTTTTGGCCAAACTAAATGAGAGGGGAACGCTGAGGCACCTCTCAGAGGAATTGCTTTTCGAGTAACATCAATACTGCGAAGGCTTTTACACTGACATGAGCCTTTTATGCAAGAATTTGGTCCAACAACACCATGAGTCACAAAAACTCTTTGCATAACACCACTCAAAACTACTGAGACCTCACCACGGACTGTATTAAGGGCAATAGTCTCCTTTTCGCACTTAATTCCTTATTTTACGCAGCTGGGCTTAAGCACCTTCCATCTACGTGCATTCTCTCATCCAGACTTCTGACAATGCGTAACCAGGGAAATAGAGTGCAAACAACAGGGTGCGATTTATGGAAATATGAGGCGAGTTGTAAATCGTGGAGCATGGAATTTTCCCGAGACTTATACACTTTATATACACACTTTAAATATGAAAATACCGTTTGTAGCGGATGTGTCGTCAGCCAGTCTGTATGTACACACCGCTCTGGCTAATATATCAGAATCAGAATCCTCTTTATTTGCCAAGTATGTCCAAAAAACACACAAGGAATTTTCCTCCGGTAGTTGGAGCCGCTCGAGTACGACAACAGACAGTCAATTGACAGAACACTTGTGATATTGACACTTTGAAGGAGTAGTAGAGCTGCACGATTATAGCCAAAATGATAATCCAAATTATTTTGATCAGTATTGTAATCACAATCGTTACCGGTAATCACAACTATTCCTCATGTTAGGGAAGCAAGCAACGTCTTTTTCATGGACGCCCCTGCTTATTTAAGCAAGACAATGCCAAACCATATTCTGCACGTGTTACAACAGCGTGGCTTCGTCGTAAAAGAGTGCTGGTACTCGACGGGCCTGCCTGCGGTCCAGACCCGTCTCCCATTGAAAACGTGTGGCGCATTATGAAGCGTAGAATACGACAACGGAGACCCCGGACCGTTGAACGGCTGAAGCTGTACATCGAGCAAGAATGGGAAAGAATTCCACCTACAAAGCTTCAACAATTCGTGTCCTCAGTTCCCAAACGTTTGTTGAATGTTGTTAAAAGCCATCTTCGGGCAAGAGGCGGGGTACACCCGAACTGGACGCCAGCCAATCGCAGGGCGCGTATAAACAAACAACCATTCGCACTCACATTCACAGCTACGGGCAATTTAGAGTCGTCAATGAACCTAGCGCGCCTGTTTTTGGGATGTGGGAGGAAACCTGAGTGCCCGGAGAAAACCCACCCAGGCACGGGGAGAACATGCAAACTCCACACAGGCAAGGCCAGGATTTGAACCCCGGTCCTCAGAACAGTGTGAAAATGCACCAAATGAGTTCTTTCACTTAAAGTTGGTTTGTTGTTCAGCAGGTTTGTGCCGTCTTTGAATAATATTTATGTGAGAGCCCTTTGCACTGGAAAAAATAAAATAGAAAACATTAAGTGGTTATCTTTTGCTGACTTCAAACCCTTTGTTGTTGAAGAGTGGCTCTTTTACAGATCCATTTGAGCTTGAACTTGATTTACGATGACGTGCACTGGTTGTTTTTCATTAAATATTTTGTGTTTTACGACTTTTCTACTGTGTTACTGTCGGTTCGTGCTTTCAGACTTGCATACAAACATGGGTTACATCGCTGCTGTAGGAACGGAACTCAGTCGTAAATGGAGGAGCCCCAGTAAAACAACAATCCTACATCGCTCCCAGGATATTCATTATTTCAAAGCGCTCACCTTCAGTATAGCTCTGCTGTCGTCCTTGCTACAGCCGTCCAGCTTGCTCACTCTGTATTCGAGCCACTGATGCACCACTGCTCTGTCCTCTGCGGTTTCACCCAGCATCTCAGGACACTTGGCCTCTTTCACCAGGTGCCGGGCGATGGTAACCAGGCCCACCAGGGGAGGACCATTGTTATTCTGTAGCACAGGGCACTGGAAGAAGGTAGGTCAATAATGTCCTCCAGTTTTAAAGAACTGATAGGATTTTTCAGGTCCATACCAAATTACATTCCTTACGGCATTTAACCATTCTCACTGTGCTGGTTTTTTTTTTTTTTTTTTTTTTTTAAATCCCCCACCATAAGGATAGAAATCTGGGTGGCCACACCCACCGTAACGTGTGTTCTAACACACACACACACACACCGCCTGTTTCACAGTGACAGCTCACCCTGTGTCAGATTCAATTTACAAGCATGTAGCGTTTTCTGTTGTGCTCAGTAAATGAACACCTGGCGAAGATAAAATAGTATCTTTTCATGTCAAATGAATTAAAAACGTCAATTACTATACTGTCAACTAATGTTCCAGCTGTAAATTTATAACCAAACACATGGCTAGCTTAGCATTACCTTCATCTCCGCAGCGTTTTAGCCGTCACGTTTAAAAGAAAGCGAAGCTTTTAAACACCATATGTACGGGTTTGTCACCTTTTTGTCTCCTCGGCTACTGTACTTGTTGGGCTTTTTCAGTCCTAAATATTTCTCGAGTGACGATAGCTCGCGCAACGCCATGTTTCTTGCAGTTGGTGACGTCACCTTCTTAATACACGATTGGCTGTTTGCTCCCTGAACCCGCCTACCGGTCTTTGAATGGTTGCCTATTTGACCAATTGTAAAACAAGAAAGAGCCTTCGTTTTATTGCGTCAGTGACGAAATGCTGTTCTTATTGTGCCACTCTACGCTATGGCCTGTACAATTGATATTTAGATACAGAGAGAATGAGAGCGAGATAGAGAGTTAGTAACAGAGAGAGCGAGAGAGAGAGAGAGAGAGAGAGAGAGAGAGAGAGAGAGAGAGAGAGAGAGAGAGAGAGAGGGGGGTCAAGCAGTCAGGCAGATGGACAGAAAGAGTATAAAATAATGTTATAAAGCTTCACATATGAACGGTTACAGATATATATATATATATATATATATAATTTTTACTTCATTTTAAACATATTTTTGAACAGCCAGTGAATGACACATTTTATATTTTCCCCAGCAATAACACCGCTGATGGCGGCATGGTGGTGAGCATGTCTGCCTCACAGTTCTGAGCGGCGGGGTTCAAATCCCGGCCCCCGCCCGTGTGGAGTTTTCACGTTCTCCCCGTGCCTGCATGGGTTTTCTCCGGCTCCTCCGGTTTCCTCCCACATCCCAAAATATGCGGGGTAGGTTGATTGGAGACTCTAAATTACTACCTGTCCGCGACCCACCTATGTTGGGTCGAGACCCACTGGTTGAGAATGACTGCTTTCGATTCTCACTGCAAATTGAGCCCTGTTTTGACTTTCTCTGACCAGTGACCACAAAATCGACCTTCAGTATGTTGGTATCATTCAACACTAAATAGGAGAGTCTTTCAATATCTCCAAAGATAGTGAACTGATCCAAAAAAAAGAAAAAAAAAAAGAAAAGCGTTCCGACTCGACGAGCGTGTCTGTTCTGTTTGAAGATCTCTGCAAGGATTCGCGGTCAAAAGGAATCCAAAATGACTGTGAGGAGGGTCCGGAGTTTCAGTCTTAAGTCCTGCAGCAAAGTTGACTTGTTCTGTCTGTCTGCGTCTGCGGTGTGACCTGGCGCGTGTCATGTCTGGGTCAATTTGCACCGTGCCTCTATGATGTCCCCATGATGAAATGTCACCTGTCAGTCAAGGGTGGCCTTATTAACTACGCAGTGTCCAGGTGTGTGCACGTGTGCACACGTGAGAGCGACAAGCGTTGCCTTCATCGTGATCCTCGCTGGTAGCCCCCCGAGGATCACACGCAGCCTGCAGGCCCGCTTCAAAGAATAGCTCACAGTTGATGGGCCATTGTGATTTCCTCGGAATTTTGGAGAAATGACCATTTGAAAACCTAAATCCTTGCAGAGATACACAGCAATAAAGTGTTGCATATGAATTTGTATCGGTTTCCTACCGAGTTCAATGAGAGTGGACAATTATTGTGAGAAATCCTTAATATGATCAATGTCTTCACATGGATCACACCTGTGTGTCAAAGACAAGGCCCGCAGGCCAGACCTGGCCCGCCACATTCCTTTTATGAGGCCCACGAAAGAAAATCATGCGCGTCGACTTCATATTTCTTGGTCAAATACCGAAAATAACGTTGATGTATTGCAAGTATTTTCGGTTACCAATTCACCTTTCAAAATAAACTGAATAATAGCTGAACTTACAACGTTTTACTGGCATCTGATTTCAAAGCTAGTTATCGCGCTGCTTTTTTTTTTTTTGTATATGTAATATGAAGTGATCATACATTGTAATGGGTTCACAGTCATAGCGGCCCGCTGAGGGAAACTGCAACTACAATGTGGCTGGTAACAAAAATGAGGTTGACACCCCATCCATTTATCCATTTATCCATTTATCCATTTTACGTGCAGCTTTTCCTAACTGGGGTCACAGCACGAATGACTACTAATAACACATAATTCAATGTAAATGTATGTCAGAAGTGTGTATGACTAGTCATGTTTAGACTGGGCATAATGGTATAGTCGCTTACTATAACATTTAGGGAGGAAGCCAGATTAACTGGCGAAAAACCATGCATACGTTTGGATAACATGCAAACTCCACCAAAAAAAAAAATGGCGAGATTTGAACACCAAACCAAACCTCAGAACCGGGAAGCAGACGCTCTAACCACTCGGCCGCTATATTTGACCTACATGAGTGAATATTATTGTGATTATTATTTAGTTATTTAAAAAACAAAAAAATGTATAGAAACAATGATCAAATGGCAAGCTCAAGTGAATACGATAGCTAAATCACCTTCACGCTCATGCAGATGTGAGTTTGGTTTCCACTGCATCCATACAGCTAATATAAACGAACAGATGATATTTTGAAAGCCAGTTTGTTGAGAAAGCGTATCCTGGTAAAGAGATGAATTATAGAAATGAGCACACAGACGATCGTAAATGATGAGATGCCATACAACGAGGCAAGGCTAAATCGCCCCATGTTTTTTCTCCTCCTCCCAACGTCCCCCTTTTTTGTGTGTGTGCTTTCTTCACTTTTACCCTGCCAGGCCTTCCATGAGCGTACGCCTCCAGCATTCCAGTGCATCTCCTTTAACTAAATGCCTCCGAGCTGCCACTTCCTGTCTGTACTCAGGCGGACTGAGGACGACGATCCCCAGCGCCCACGACTAACTGTAGCCTGTGGGAGTTTTGACGGCGGCGATACACAATACAGGGGTCAAATGAGTAGGAAAATCTAAGGCAGGGGTCGCCCGGAGCGCCGTGGGGCTTCCCAGGCCAGGCCTCAATCCTGCCGGATACGTCCTCCTTTTCCCTGGTCCGGAGCCCCACAATATGCACCGTCGGTCAAATCGGTCGCGGTGTTGGCTCGGGCTCACATCCCCAGTGTGACGGTATCGGGTACGGGCGTTATTTGGTTCTCTTTCGTTACGTTTGTACAGAAGCAAATGTATGAAAAATAACCTTCGCTTGTGTCCTCAGCCGGAAATTTAACAGAATATAGTACATTTATGGTAACTGCATGAACAAGCAAGTAATACATAATGTAATAAAAATAGCAGCAGTTTGTATGTATGTACAAAAAAGGGGATTTGTCCAGGATACAATATTGAAGCATTGTGAAATGCTATAATCAAAATTCTGTTAAACACATTACCTATCTTGTCATGTGTAATGTATCATGGCTTGCATCTTCAGACTTGTAAGACTATGAAATCATTTTATGATTTTTTTTAAATCATAAAATGTTGATTTATTTAGAATTGCATTCAGAATTCTGTGAAACACGTCAGTGTGACAAGTGGAGTCAAATATTTCTTCGTCTCCCAAAACCTGACAGTGTGATGTTTGATGATATTTGCAACGCGTGATTGACCCCTCCCCCTTCTGAACATTGAACCTTCTCATTCTTGTAAGATGAGGAGATTCTACTTTCATAAAAGTTTTGCTCTTGGAGTATTCTGATTTGACTCTTGTACAAATACAATCATTCTCTCCTTTTTTTTTTTTTTTTTTTACACAAAAATACGATATTATTGTCACAACGTAAAAAAAGAAAATTCCTCCAAAAATCGGATTCTATTCTACAATCCAATATTAGGAATTACGCCGAAAAGCGAGCATCTCGAGGCCTTCCGAGAGGCCCCGGAGACAAACAAACGAGCGACGAAAGGCAGTTTCTCCGTGTCGTCCTCGTGCCAAGCCAGCCAGGAGGCCGCGGCGCACGCTGGGGGAGACACGGTACCAGCTAACCGCAACCGCAGATCCAGCGACTGCCTCCCAGCCAAGCAGCGAGCGGCAGCCACTTAAAACTATTAATTACTGCTCGGAATATCTTCCTCCTTTACCCGTCGTCATCCGTGTCCCCCAGAGACAAACGACCTCGGTGGGAGGATCTTGATGGTGATAGCTTCTGAAAAGTCAGATTGTCTTTTATTGGAGTTGCCCACTGGCCACGCAGGTTCCTCTCGAGCTCTCACGCTCACTCGGCGTCTCTCATTCCCGCCATTCAGAAGAACCAGGCCGGACCCACATGACGTGGGAAACATACGCATAAGTCTCTCGCTATCAGAAACATACGCATAGTCTCTCTCTCTCTCTCTCTCTCTCACACACACACACACACAACCACACACACACACACACACACGCTCACGCACACACACCACAGGAAGTTTCATCCTCTGTGTGCAAGCTGCACACCACTTGTGACTCTCATTGTTGCTTTCTCCTTGACCAGCAGGGGGCACTGCGGGTCTTTCAAAGAAATGAGAAACTGGCCTCTCCTTTGGGCTCTCACATCGTTTTGTCTGGGAAGTTTTAAACAACAATATGTACTGTGTCTTTTAGAAAAGTGATGGTATGATATTTAGTGTAGCAGTACTATATATTTTAAATTCACACAAATGTAGGCAAACTATTGGATTGCATATTTTTATTGTAACATCACAACTGTTTTTATTTTGAGCAATGATGCAACTTTTTCCTCTTATTGGACCTTTTTCCATCCATCCGTCCATTTTCTGAGCCGCTTCTCCATCCGGTGCCCATCCCAGCCAGCATCGGGCAGGAGGCGGGGTACACCCTGAACTGGTCGCCAGCCAATCGCAGGGCACATAGAAACAAACAACCATTTGCACTCACATTCACAATTAACCTAGCATGCATGTTTTTGGGATGCGGGAGGAAACCGGAGCGCCCGGAGAAAAGCCACGCAGGCACGGGGAGAGCACGCAAACTCCACACAGGCGGGGCCGGGGATCGAACCCCGGTCCTCACAACTGAGAGGCGGACGCTCTAACCCGTCGCCCACCGTGCCGCCTTGACCTATTTTTTGACTTTTATTTTTGAAATCCAATTTGTTTTCATACCGCTTATCCGGCTTCGAGTCACGGGGGAGCGGACTTAGTGTGAAAGACGATACCTTGGACGACGAGTTGCCAGTCAATGAAAGGGCACGTGCATATAGAGAGACCGTTCCCGCCCGTCGTCACACCCTTACTGAATGGGAATCGAGCCCAAGCTGTCAGTCAGCTGAGTTAACCACTACACCGTCAGTGACTCACCCTAACATTCCGTCGTAGTCATTCAATTGTGCGGGCGTGGTTGTTGTTCGTGCGTTAGAAAAGTTGAAAATGTCAAGCGAAGCGCATTTCGGGGCCTGTTCGATCCCTCCCGATCCTCTGTCTCCATGTCTTTGTGCCATTAGTTTGATTCACTACCTCAGGAGAGGGAACGTGAAAGCTCAGGCCTGCGCTTGTCCAGTATATTCCGCAGCTTGGCGCTTTATGACCCGGAGAGTGTAAACCGGACGTGTGTGTGTGCGGACAAAGACGGAAAGCTGTGAGGTGGGGGCGGGGTAAGGCAAGATAGATTTGATGAGATTCACTCTGTTATTTGTCCCTCTTCTTCTCTCTGAGAGCAAGGAATCACGGTCCGCACGACAGGTCGCCAGCGCCCGTCGGGGGCGATCTATATGAAACCCTCGTTATTGGCAATTTCGACCCGGGGACGGATGAGGCGGCGGCCAGCCAGCTCGGCGGCAGGCCGGACAGCCGCGCTGTGATAAAAGCGTCCAGGACTCACCTGTGACTCTCACATTGAAGGCTCGAGAAATAATGCATCACAGGTTGCCCGTGCAGCTCTGCACTGTGTGCGCTGTGTGTTCACGTATGAGCCAAAAAGGTGCGTTTGTGTATAATTCATGGCTGCTGTCACGCCCAGAGGTCTCCGTTCTGTATGGAGGGAATCACCACGGTGATTGCCTTTGTGATGGTGTGAACACTTCATATATTTTTGAAACGTGGGCTAAAAAAAAATCTTTCAACCCCTGAGTATCAGTAAAGAATTTGCCCATGAAATAGCATTCGGCTTGCTCGGAGGAGCTCGCTTGAATGTGTTGGACAAAGTATCTGGAGCAGCGATGACCAACAATGGGTGATTCCGCTCCCACGTGTGCCATGAAAGATCGTCAGTGGTGCCACGGGACATGATTCTATTTCACTTAAATTAGGATTGCAATTATTATCTTTGTTCATCTATCTGTGCCGGCAACGCAAAGTGAAAGGCAGAATAATGAAACGCTCTTCCGTGGGATGGCGGAAGGTACGACAAACCTGGTGTCCAAGTGTGGCCCTTCGTACGACACAATAAGCCTTTTTGTTCAATTAAACAGCTGTCAATATGCGAGTAATGAGACAAAATCATCATTATTTACGGACATTTACTTTTTGAGACATGTTTTGTTTGGCGGTGTGGCGTGAGAGTTTTCTCGTGTAAAAACGGGTGAGGAAACAGAAACACCGATCCGCAGTGTTGCGCAACATGGAAGCCATATTAAAGTCTTACTTCCGCCACAGTGAAAACATTCAAACATTCTAAAACTTGCATGTAACAGTGACTGCAATAAACGATTTCAGAAAACGCGAGGACTAAAAGGTAACTTTGAACATTCCGCTCGATCAAGACAGAACGCCATTCTTTTCCCACATTCTGTCATCTCCCGAGACGGTCGAACACGTTTCCCATCTTTCAAAGTCTCGAACGACACGAGGCAAATCATCGGCAACTAGCATGACAACGCCGAAGCGGGGAGCAGACGATATATCCCCGAGGCCTTCGCTCCCTGCAACGTTCGGCCGAATGAAACACAGAAGCCTGCAAAGTAACCAAAACCGTGAAATAGCAATGTAATGAACAATTGCCATTAGATCCATCGCTCTGTTCGCTGTCGATCAATGAATAACGCTCTGCAGAAGCATTGATCACTGGCTTGCTTTCATGTGTCTGTGTGCAGGAGCACTGTGCGGCTTTTGTAGCTCCCCCCGGTATATTTGACATAGTCGAGCTCAAGTATGTGACAGTACGATAGCAGTTCAGTGGGAAAGGTGAAAGCGAGCGCACGTGCACACCAGCCTACCCACATTCTTGTCCGAGAGGCCGCTATATATTGTATTAGGTATGGTTGCAGTGAGAGGTTTACCTACACTCACCATGTAAGTAAACATTGTATTATGTTGTGCTATTTGCTGTTGTGTTTAGTGATTTGTTGTTGGGTTTTTAATTTGCTGTTGCGTTTTGCACTTCAGGACCACTGTCGTATTGACTGTTGAAGAGCTAAAGACGAAACGCTGAACGCTTTTTTCTGCGGGTGACCCTCAATTGCTTCCCCATAACGTTTGCCGTCCTTCCGTGTACACTCGGCCTCTAATTAACTTAATCAAATGTAACACGTTTGACATTCAGAGGCCTAATTTCCGCCACCGTGGCTGACCGGCGTTTCCGATAACGTGCAGTGTCAGGATCAGAGAAAGGTCTGTTTATCTGGGGAATTAAAGGCTGAACGAGGTCTGGCTTGGTGAAAGGCACTGCCCTGTTTGTGCGTGCGTGTGCAGGTGAAGTTAAGTACTAAAAGTAAGTGAGAGACAGGCTCAGTTATTACTTAAATGGTCTATTATACAGGCTGATATGTTTGTCCCGATCACCAGTGTCCATCATCCTAATCTTGATTTTGTGACCTTTCCCCCAGGTGTCTCCGGGCTCGCTGGTGGCGCTGTGATCTGTCTTTGCGAATCTGCCTCTTAATAAAGCAATCAGATTGTAATGCACACACACACACACACACACACACACACAGACAGAGGCAAAGGTACGGTGCAAAAGTGCTCTGTTCGCAGACAATCTCGACCTTCCACCTGCAGGGTAAACGCATCCTCTATCAAAACATCACCAGACTGAGAAGTCAAGTCGCTTTCTCTCTCCTCTCCCGCCACCTCCAACCCATAACCCATTTATCTTGAGATAACATTGTCAGATTGTCAACCAAACTCTCCGGTGGGAGCCGAGCCCAAAGCTTATTACTGGGGAGAATAAGCACAGGTAGAGACTGGTCACGGCTAAACGAATAGTCCCTCAGAGCTCCCCCCCGTTTCCACTGTGTAAGTGGCCTTGTCCGCCAAGTGAAAAGCGCGATACGCCTCAATGTTGTAGAAATCGCTGTTAACGGTGAGCACTGGCAGCGACATCGGGGACACATGCTAGTGAGATCGACAAAACAGAGTTGGATCCAATTTTTCATTTTTTTTACCTTTAACACTGTTCGTTTGCTCATTTTTGATGATCACAGAGCGATCAATTGAGAAATATGTTCATTATTACCAATCAAAGACACACTGTTCGACATTTCGTAGGGTTTTTACAATAATTTGTTAAAAATAAGAAATCAAAAAATTGCGAGGCGAGTAGCCTGAATCGGATTCTGGAGTCATGCACCCGCTGTGAATCATGACTTGATCAATACTAGTTGATTAGCTGACCTGAACCTGGTGATCTTTTGTGAAAGCAGAAATTGGCTCCTGTCTCTTGACCTCTACAATGAGCTCAGCTCCCTCCAGTGGAAATACGCTGCTAGTAGCAAACCCGCACACGTTTCCAGTAGAAGCATATGCGACAAGGCTTTCCTGCAACGGTGCCACATTGTTAGGGCGCAGTATTTCTACACAATAGATTTTTATGATCATTCTCTTTCTCGTATTATCGTATTTTCTTGAGCGTGTCTCTTACACGCATACGCGTCTTGTGATTTACACCGAAATGCTTAAACACTGTGGAGCCATGAATATTACAATGCATGCTGGGAACATATATTACAGTACACTTCGACATTGCTGTGCATGTACATGCCGTGAAATACTGTAAAGGGATGATACTTTAATTAAATACAGTTTCCACTGCATCATGGGATTTAAACCGAGCGTTATATTCTTTTAAATTCATGTTTTTATTCATTGTGGAGCTGATGAGTCACACAAAGAAAATGGCTTATGGGGGGGATGCTGGCGTCAGACCGGGATTCAGTACGTCAGTGCTGGTTCCCGGTCTAGACGCTTTGCTCCTGCCCCCCAGGTCTTTGAGGGCTATATTCTCCCGTTGGTGCGCAGGTCTCTATTTGAGACGCCTGGCTTGATCTGCCGATTCTCCCGTAATGACTTCTAACACGCCTACCGAGGGCTTGGGGGGCGTGACTCATTGAAGTCTGCAGGGGCGTAGAATTCCCAGGATGGGGTGTTTTCCTGAGACGAGTGACTGCCATTCAAATCCAGCTGGGAAATATGTCACGCTTACATTTTGGGATGTTGCGCACAGTGAACGGAGGGCACTGCTCGTCGAACAAAACTTGCTTGTTTGTCTTCTCGATGCAGTCTTCCGTTGGAACTGTCAGTTGCCTTGAAGATACAGACGAAAGTGCAATGTCTGGCCCCAATGATATTGTCGCGAGATGGTCCGGAAACGTGAGATGCTTGCCCCAGTCTACTGTCAGTTCCCAGTCCGACGGGGACTGGGACTTGTGACTGGCGCTGCTCTCCAACCCCGACGGAGATGGTGTTCCTCCCGCCTTGTTGGCGTTCTTGTACGCTACGGATTTTGAGATGACTTCCGCAATTGCCTTCGGCACCTGGTCATGGCACCAGAGATATTGACCCTCCCCCAGTGCTGCTGAGGATGTGCTCGAGTGAACCTCTCCAGGAACACAGAGCACGAGCCGGACAGTCGGCCGTGCCTAACATGCCGCTGGTCCTCTCCTCCTCCAATCCTGCCCACACCCCTCTCAGAATTAGCTGGCGTTTGTCCTGCCCGTATGCCTTCTCATGGCGAAGCTGAGGAAAAGCACCAAACCCTGCACACCCCATGGCCATCGCTTCCCAATGTCCTGTGTTTCAGCAACCTCCAGGCCTTACCTAGGCTTTCCACTTTCTGCCCGTATGCCCCACGATGCGTTCGAGTCATTCGAATCGCGATAGAGCACAACTTGTATTTGCCGAGAGACCGAACTCCTTGTCAAGGTTGCAGATTGGGAACGAGAGTTTGTCGGTGTTTCCAAACAGTGCTGTGCAGCAGAGGCGGCCCAGCCGCCCGTGGAGGTCGCTGATTCAAAGAGGGTCCTATTAACTTTTATAATCTGCACATTGATCACTTATGTCATTTTGCAGACGGACCTAACGAGGTGACTTACAGAGGATTTGTTGCAATCTCTTGGCTTTCAGCACTTAGATTGAAAACTCCCACAGCCAAGTTCATATGAATTTGCATGCTATTTTCATGCTCATTTCCTCGTGAACTCGAGATGTCCGCCCATGTCATGTCCCTTTTCGTCCTCTGTGTGACACCCCAGTTTAGCTGTGTAATGACCCGGCATTAACGCCTTTCATTTGCCTCTATCACGGTCAATGTCAGTGGCTCTATCCGACACCGTTGACCACAGACAGGTGTACTGCACGGAGAATAAAAGCTTCTATTCTCTCTTCTTTCAATCGCGCGTATCCCGTCATGATCCCCATTATTATAGTTCCAAACAGGAAATAACAAAATAGGTCCGCGCCAGCCACACAAATTGACATCGATGCAAAATAATGTTACATACTTTACGCTCTTCAAATGAAATGTCCACGTCAAAATAAAACATAATACCGAGCCTGTTAAAACAAATTAAATCTTACAATATCAAAAAAGAAACTAACCAGCATTCCCATGATTATTGCATTTATTGTTACTCGCGTTGCCTTTAAGAGTGTTCCTGACTTGACTTGAATTTTTGCACGATATCAAAGGAACCACTGTTAGTATAAAGTATAAGAAGTGTGATAAACAAGAATATATGTGAATTGAATTGATAAATGCTGATAATACTGTGACGAAATGTAGACTGTCACATATTTGTAATAAAATGTTGAAAATTGTAATTGTTGAGAATTGTCACTGCATAGGCTACAAGGACGGAGTCAGTGTTCAACGTTAAGCTGCTGTATGCTATTCATGTGACATGCATTAAAACTTGCTCGGGAATGCAGAAAATGAAATCTGAACTTGAAATGTGTGTACGCGTGTGTGTGTGTGTGTGTGTGTGTGTGTGTGTGTAGGGGACGTATACTGAACCTCCTGCCACCCCTTTGACACCCCAGGTAGCACTGGTCTCTTGGTAGTCAAAATGATGGTTTGCTGACCTACAACATCGGATTCAAGTTATAAGGCTCTGAAAACTCTTTTGTCGCTACAGTATAACATTTACCAGCAACATTATCAATCCCGTCAATTAAGTGAGACACAGGGAAAACTCTGTCATCCTGCATAACTGTTATTGTTGACCCAGGACAACAATGCACATACAGTATACAAAACATGCATCTATGTAATAAGCTGCAGGGGTACACATTGCAATCCCAGGTCCACCCCCTGCAGGAGTTTTGGGACCTGGTCTCAAGTGTCTGTGATGGGCCCCTGCGTTTGGTCTGAGTGAAGTACTATGACACATTTCAAGGTGGAATTACTCGACTTGTCACTTTTATTAGGACCTGTTAGTGTTTGCCAAACATACCTGGAGCAAAACAGACTTTGAATGGACCCAATTACCTGATTTTTGTGTATTTTTCTGTTGAAGCGAACTCACTTTAAAATAAAAACAACAACTCGTTTCTGACTTCTGAAAAATCTCCCATCTCAAATTGGCCTGCAGAGAAAGTGTTTTTGTCCTTCCAAAGCCACAACAGGAATTCAAAAGCAATTTGGTGCATTTCAGTCACCCAAACGCATCTTTAAAATACAAACAAGCCACAGTAGGAATTCAACAGCAATTTGGTGCAGCTCAGTGGGGGGGGGGTGGGGGGGGGGGGGATGGGGGGGGGGGGGTGTTGAACAATCTTGAAAACACACAAATATTTGCACGTCTGCATCCTGGTGAAGATTTATGCATTTTAAGGGTCCCTAACACGACCCCCCTCAAAACTCTTTCATTAGCAACCAAAAGTAGGAAAAAAATGAGCCCCAGTTTCATCGATTGACCCATTGGCGTGTGACATTATAAAATCAGAATCAGAATCATTTTTATTTGCCAAGTATGTCAAAAACACAAGGAATTTGTCTCCGGTAGTTGGAGCCGCTCTAGTATGACAACAGACAGGCATTTTACGGAAATACTTTTGAGACGTAAAAACACAGCACGGAGAGTCACTGAGCAATGAAAGGTTACCGGTAATATGGTAATGCAGATACATTTTTTTAAAATTTGACTATTGTGCAAATGATGCAGTCCTCTAGCGATTTAGAGCAGTTTGAAATGACTAATAGAGCAATAATCCGGTACAGTGACCATTGTGCAAATGGTGCAGAGACTTCAAGAAATGGAAGCAGTTTAAAGTGACTAGTAGTGCAATAATCTGGAACAGTGTCAATTGTGCAAATGATGCAGAGACTTCACAAGCACATGAGAGGCCAGTATTGGTCAACAACAGATATGCAACTAGTGCAGCGTGGCGAGACTACTACAGTGAGGCACGAAGAATGTATAATTGACCCGGCAGAGATGTGCCAACCATCTCAAGACAAAATTGGCAGATATGTTACAATGGAATTGTAAGTTACCTGTTTAAGAAGTTAATGGCGAGAGGGAAGAAGCTGTTGGAACATTTGCTAGTTCGAGTTTGCATTGTTAGATAGCGCCTACCTGAGGGAAGGAGGTGGAAGAGGTGGTGACCAGGATGTGGAGGGTCCAAGAGGCTTTTGCATGCTCTTGTCTTAGTTCTGCTAGCGTGCAAGTCCTCAAGGGCGGGTAGGAGGGGTACCGACAATGTTTTCAGCAATTTTGTTTGTCCGTTGCAATCGGAGTTTGTCCTTATTTGTGGCGACACCAAACCAGACTGTGATGGAAGAACACAGGACGGATTCGATGACTGCTGTGTAGAACTGCCTCACAGCTCTTGTAGCAGGCCATGTTTCCTCAGAAGTTGCAGGAAGTACATCCTCTGGTGGGCCTTTTTGAGGATGGAGTAGACGTTGGTTTCCCACATCAGGTCCTGAGAGAATGTAATTCCTCGGAACTTGAAGGTCTCGACAGTTGACACAGGGCGTTTGGACAGCGCGAGGGGCAGCTGTGGTGAAGGATGCCTCCTGAAGTCCATGTTCATCTTCACAGTCTTGAGCGCGTTAAGCTCCAGGTTGTGTCGACCGCAAAATTGAAGACGAAGTTGGCCATTTTGGTTTGAAGCAGCCATTTTGGGCAAACACCAGGGATCATACTCTGACGAACTCCCACAAAGGAATTTGCCTTAATGAGTCCCAAATGGAAGCAGCTATCCGAGAGAGATGGGCAAGGCTAAATTGTGAAGCTTTTCCCCCTATGCCATCTAATGTGGGCGCAGCATGGCATCAAATTGTCATGAGCATTGCAAGCATTCGCCATGAAAAACAGCCCGCTCACCGCTTCTTGCAGCTGTAATTCATTCCGTGATTCAAGTTCACACCCTTGAAAGAAATTACCCTGAAATGACCAGTAACATTGACAATCACGTTGATGAGTACATGAAATGAGGCAGAGGCATATCTACCAAGGCCAAACTATCCTAATGTGCACCAAACCTTTATAGACCTCTATGTGGCTAATTTTGCCGTTATAATCTATGCATTATTTATTGGAAAATTAATTAGACTGTCAAGAAAATGCCTTGCCACTGCATAGAAGAAAAGAAAAGAAAAGAAAAGAAAAATCATGGCCAACTATTTCATTCTGGACTAAAATGTTATGGATTCTTCCAGGTCCTTGCCCCAGCTTTATACGAAGATTTTGCACAATACGTAACTGGAAAATGGACTGCACTTATACAGCGCTTTATCTACACTATCACAGTGGCCAAAAGCGCTTTACAAAGGCTCACATTCACCCATTCACACACACATTCAAAGACCAACGGCCGACTGCTACCATGCAAGGCGCTGCTGGGAGCATATTAGGGTTCAGCGTCTTGCCCAAGGACACTTCGACATGCGGACAGTCGAACCAACTACCCTTCGGTCGCAGCCACAGCCACGTAGCCGTCAAACAAACAGTGAAGAAAACAGAACCTTCCTGGTTGTGATAATGACAGAAATGCATGTATTTTACAGGCAATAATAGGCACAAAGTCCTTGATGTGACCTGTCAGTCGACAACCAGATGATGTGTTCAGCGGCCGTGACTAAGTGCACACAGATCAACTGCGAATAAAAAAAAAAAAAAAAGGGGGTATATTATATGAATTTCCTTTTTAGGGGCTTTTGAAAGTGGGAGGTAACTGACTGAGGCAGACAGCTCCATCATTACCAAGCGAGACAGATCGCTTCACCTTCCCAGTCAAGTGGCCCAGTCAAAGCAGGACCAATGGGCAGTGTGGGCTGAGGGTAGAAGAAAAACGGGTTGCCTGCCTGTCATGTCTGTCTTGTCAACAATTGCCAATCTCACTAACTATTCTCTCCCACAACCCGGGCTCTCCCTGCTTTCCACGGCAGGCTATTCTATCAGTGCTGACAACCCACATATAATTAAGGCCCATGAATGCAGCACTACCTATGAGCGGAGATGACAGCGAGGGGCTGTACGTATAGCTCCTCTCCTTCCTTCTGTCTCCTCTGCATTGGCCGAGGAGCTGTGCACTATGGAAATATGAGGGTAGGTCGCAGTGCTTACTAGCTCTAATTGGTTGTCTCATATTCTGAGTAAGAGTGCATTTGGTGGGGCACGGAGAGGTGTCGGGGTGGCTTTTCAGGTGAAATGGGGGTGCTTATCTGAACATCACCCCATCCCCTACGCTGCATAAACTACCATCCTTTCTAAGATGTATGTGAAAGGGCTACAAAGCGTTATCCCACATGACTTGGTGCCAGGCAATTGCTGGGCACATATAAACAACCATTCACTCTCACATTCAGCCCTATAGACCAACTAGACTCTTCAGTTCACCTAAGGTGCACACGCACAAAGCGCGCGAACGCCACACAAGCAGGCCGCATCCGACATTCAGAACCTGAACCTCAGAACTATGAGGAAGATATGCTATTATGCCACATGTTTCCCGACTGCATTGAATACTACACTTAATTGTGTCTCAATAATAGCAATAATGCATTACACTTCCAGTATATGGCGCTTTTCTAGACACTCCAATATGCCTTGCAATTGCATACATTATTCATTCACTCCACAGTTACACCTTGTGGTGGTAAGCTACAGTACGTGCGAGGTCACAGCTGCCGTTCTGCGTCTACAGGCCCTCCAACTACCGCCAAACATCCAACCACATTCATTCATGAGCAATGTGAGTTAAATGTATTGCCCAGGGACACAGCGACAACGTGCGCTTTGGTGCGATACCAACCGGCAACCCTCCTGATGCAGGGCATACTCTTATCCTCTGCGCCATGCCGCACAAGCCGACTGGAAATAGCGAAAAGTGGAAACTACATTCTTGTATCCACAACTTGAATCAAAAAGGACTGAGTTCTACTCCTTCACCAAAACGTTTCATGGAATTATATTGCGTAGTTATTTTGTAGAATCATGCTATAAAGCAGCTAAATGGTGATCTAAACAGTACCCAGGAGCCCTCACAGTTCTGTACTTGGCAGAGGTAATGAAACCAAGGGCAATCTTTTGCCATGGATGAATGCCTGTGACCGGTATGCAGTAGTAATGCCCCGCAGTGTTCAATGGACAGGGTTCTTCTCACTGATATACAGTATGAGCAATAAATAAAATCTTGGATCTCCTATCCGCATTGGTTTGTTGCCAACTCCTCCACAAAATGTTACTGAAGTACTGCAGTTTTTAAATTATGGTGAGTAAACTGACAAGCCCATATACTGTAGAGTTTTGCCCGAAAAGAAAAAACGATTGATAGTAGGTTTTCAGTTATTCTATAAAAATGCTATCCTATGACTTACTTTTTCTCCCTTTATTTCTGAAGTGATATTAAACAGACCTGTCACAAATAAGAATTTGCATCCAGTAGTTAGTAATCGAGTATTCTGCTGACAATTCTATCGGAATAATCAAGAATAAGGATGAACAACCAATTCCTCTATTAGATAATCAACAGTATTTTTCTTAAATTCACCTTGTGCATATAGCAAACTACATTTTGCTGTCTCCAAACATTTCTAGTGAGGCAATTTCAAACACAAGTATAGACTTCAGTCAAAACTTGGCATTTCTTGTGAGTATCAAAATCATCAGGCATTAAAAAAAGAGGAACACAAGTTTGTCAACTTGTTATAAAGGTACAATTTTGTATAACTGTGGTATCTCAGTGGGACCACTACAGGGCACTATGTAAACTATTACATCAAAAAGAGGCGAAGAAAAGCACACGAAGAAGAATGTAGTTTCATGTCGAATAGATGCTAGCTGCGTGCTGATCGATTGGTAAATAAAGCGAATAAAAAAAGAAATATAGTACAAGACTGAAGGCTTCTTTGTACTTGCGCGGACGGCGACTGCGCTGACGTCACTGCGCAGTTCGCCTTTATACTCGAGCGCAACCCACGCTCGCTGTTTTGAACGTGTGCTGCAGTTCTCCTCCAAGTTGGGGGTGTCGCTATGGCTGGAATTGGCTAGGACACCACGGGGTGGAGTTTCCTCTGCATTTTTTGGCCGTTCCCGGTAGCCGTTTTTACTTTCCTTTCCTTTCCGTAACAAGGAACAAAGCAACAACAATGGCGACCGTGCAGCAGAGTCTGCTAGAACAAATGGCGCTAGATGACCAGATAATATGTTTATTTACGCTGCAAAATCGACCGAGAAGGCGCCGCAGGTGCTATGCGGAACCGGGAGGAACGCTGGTTACATCATCACAGCATGTGACTAAAACGGACCAATCACGAGAGATGATCTCCACGGCATTCTATGCACGGCAACAATTTTTGCCGTGTGCGCATCAAGCGACGCAGAGGGGCCGCGCGGGCCAATTCGTCGTCACGTAATGCAATGCGGGCGTTGTCGGCCGCGGGAGCGCTGGAGTATAAAGAGGCCTTGATTCTTGAGAACACTTCACTGACTAAAACCAGACTGTAATGTGCAGGAAGCCCAGACAGTGCACACAAACCTAGATGCTAATGCTAACGAAAACGAGCCTACGTGACGTCAAGCTGTGTGATTGCCACAATGCAATGGGGAAGTGAAATCACGAGTCATTGCTGTTCAAGTCCAAGTTGAGTTACCAGTCTTTTAACAAAGTGTCAAGTTGAGTTGTAAAGTAATCAAATTCATGACTCGAGTCTGCCTCGAGTCCAAGTCATGTGACTTGAGTCGACGCCTCTGAATAGTCGCGCAGTGAGAATGTGTTTCAAATCAAATCTGACCTGCGTCAAGAAAGAAATGTCTGTAAATCAAATGGGCTACAACAATGATGGCTGAAAAATGACAAGGGGACAATGCTGTACCCCAAGAGAATTACTGCGGATGCTTGTGTGCCAACAGCGACGCCATTATCATCACCGAAGAGAATCTCCGTGAGATGGAGTTGAGTCCGCTGACGCGCTGCTGTAGCCTACTGTGGGCAGGGGGTGGGGCAGGCCTTTGTGTGTGTATGTTGGAGAGGGGGTCTCGGGCGTTTGATCGGTCGTCGGCCGTCAAGTCATTAGAGCAATTACTCATCAAGGATCTGTCACAGCCAATCACATCTGTTCCTGAGACAGGGGAGGGGGTGACCCAGACCTGCCTGCATTGGACCAACTGAGGCCCTCACGTATAGTGTGTGTGAAATGTGAGCGCCAAGAATGGTGTTGGGAAAATGATAGGTGATTGGATGGGTGTCTGCATTTATCTGTTATTGTATTTTTTTGGTGTGTGCGTAAGGCAATTAGAATCTAGAACACATTAAACTGAACTGTTATTGTACAAGTACTGAGGAGCGAGAGCTTTGCAGTATTACCTACCTTCCGTTCCTCTTCTTCGTTGCAACTGAAGCCAAATTTGATCGAGCGAGTTCCTCCTATTTATCTTTCGAGCACTGTGCAGTCACAATGATACTGTTGACTTGGAGCCAAATGGACCTTAGGCAATTGGAGACCCACACTAATATTTCCATGCAATTGTTATCATTTTATATTGTAACTGTCTTGGTTAAGAGAAGGTTCATGAAAACGTATAAGTTCCATACATGGATGTATGCACAAGAGCAGCCCTTTGTTGGGTTGACCATGGGTTTAAATTCCAGGGGATCCGCCAGAAACCACTCTGGCCAGCTTGGACTTCTGCCAGGCTCACCTGGCAATATCCATCACTTATTCAGATGTTCTGCGGTCGCTCACCCACAACCTTAATGAGGACAAACGGTATCCAGAATTGATGGATGGATTATGATTCAGGACAGCTTTTTTTCAATTATATTACTTTTTTTCAATTCTATTACTATATAAATGTACAAGTTGAATACATAAGTTCTGAAGCTGCACTTTAGAGTACACTGCACTCACAGTCCTATCACTGTAGTCAGCAAAAAGCATTATGGGTACCCAGAATTCATTGTGGTGATGTATTAAACTACAGTACTGTAGTTGTAGAAAAACAAGCTAAGAGTTGCTCTTCGCTTGCATTTGGTCATTTTGATTTTGTTATGAGTGGGTGCATGAGCTCCTGGTCTGCCAACGATTGGTATTTGTGAATTTATTTCATAAAACTCGGACTGTGGCTTGCGGTTGAAACAGGTAAGGTACTCAGTAATGCTTCTTTTCTTCTAAGACCAGGAGCCCATTTGCCCTGTCAGTCATTGCAAATTAGCCTATAAAGATGTGCAGGTGCATAACTGAACTACACTGACCTTTCAAAAAATCTGTGATGCACTCAATCTGCAATTAATGAACAGTGATATAGCAAGGGATGACTGAAGATGCTTCCACTCACATTCCAAAATTAAATGTTAGGTTAATTAATAGGGACCAAGATGGCGTTTATTCGTGTGGACCCCTTGGTTACGTGCTCTCTAATATTGTCTATGTTCTTGTGTTTTTCGTTCATCTTTGGAGACATTACACGACTCACTTACAGAAGGGAAGACTTGCTAAACATCAGGGAGTCTACCCCGGACTTTCTTTCACCAACTTTCGCAAATCCGCTCAGTTCTTTCCCCGAGTTACTCACCGGGGGGGCGGCTGCCGTCTACGGCGCATGGAGACGTAGGCAACGAAGGGGGAAACACGGCGGCATCCAAGTGAAGCTCCGCACAGCACACACTGCAGCCCGCATTTAGAGTCGCTGTTTTTGAACTGTAAGCCATTCTACTGACCTCGTGAGTTCGCATCTTTCATTCTCGCCGGTGTTTACATTCCGCCTCAGACTCACCCCTCATTATTCTTAGGGACTTTAACAAAGCTAAACTCGACTCTCCTACCAGGCAAAATAACAATTTAGACCACTGCTATACTCCACTAAATAACGCATACCGTGCCGTACCTCGTGCAGCTCTGGGCTCATCTGATCACTGCTAAATTCACTTAATAGGCAAGAACTTAAATGCGCGAAGCCGACAGTGAAAACAGTGGAAAAGTGGACCAACGAAGCAAAGACTGGCGTGTCTTTGAAAATTCAGCTGGCAGCCTGGATGACGATGCAAAATCCTCTTGAACCCTCCTCATCCTGGTCACCACCTCTTCCAGCTCCTTCCCTCAGGTAGGCGCTACCAAACATCCATTCCATCCATCCATTTTCAACACCGCTTATCCTGGTTAGGGTCGCGGGGCGCTGGAGCCTATCCCAGCTGTCTTCGGGCGAAAGGCGGACGACACCCTGAACTGGTCGCCGGTCAGTCGCAGGGCACATATAGACCCGGACAACCATTCGCACTCACATTCACACCGTCACTGAGTGGGAACTGATCCCACGCTGCCCGCACCAAAGTCAGGCGAGTCCACCACTACACCATCAGTGACCCGCTACCAAAGAATACAAACTAAAACAAGCAGACATTCAAACAGCTTCTTCCCTCTTGCCATTAACTTCTTCAACAGTTAACTTCCAATTCCATTGCAACATGCTGCCAATTTTTTTGTCTTGAGTTTGTTGTCACATTTCTGTCGGGCCAATTACGTCCTACTCGTGCACTCACTGTAGTAGTCTCGCCACGCTGCACTAGTTGCATATCTGTTGTTGACCAATACTCGCCACTCATGTGCCAGAGTAGCATCTGCAACATTTGCACAATCGACATTGTCCCAGATTATTGCACTACTGGTCACTTGAAACGATGACCATTGCACCGCACTACTGTTCTCGTAGTCACTCAAACTGCTCTAAGTGCTAGAGGACTCCGCAGTCTGTTTGCACAATTGTCAAAAAAAAAAAAAAAAAAAAAAAAAAAAAATACAATTGTACCGGCATTACCATATTACTGGCAACCTTTTATTGCTCAGTAACTGTTTTTTTCCCCAATGTTTTTATGTCCCCAAAGAATTCTCTGTCAATTGACTGTCTGTTGTCGTACTAGAGCGGCTCCAACTACCGGAGACAAATTCCTTGTGTTTTGGACATACTCGGCAAATAAAGATGATTCTGATTCTGATTCTGATTGAAGGCTTGAGATTACCTGTGTTGAGCTGAGAGTGACCACTGTTCCCCATGCTTGACTGAGGACCAGTCCATAGTCGACACTGCCTCTTGGCTCAAGTCTCTCATCTCCCAAAATCTCCTTGAAGCCTGAAACAGCAGATGGGGAGAAACTGAAAAACGATGATTAAGGTGGAGTTCTCGTTTTTACATCGGTGTTTTTAACCTTCTATCATCCTTTGTAACAATTTATACCAAGTAATACAGTGTATGGTGGAACAGAGTTGATGCAACATGGACATACATTTATAATACTATAACACTTCCTTCCTAAACACAAACGTCTCATCAGAGTGCACCTCATTTTTTCCTTGTTTGTCTTTCTTTGACTTTGGTTCATCGTGAGTACGGCTCTGCTAAATTCAGAGCTGTGACACGAAACAGCCTTTGGCAGCCCAAGCACAGTTAAGCGAGCCTGGCTGGCCCGGCTGCTACAACTCTGCGTAGCTCAATGATCGCTGCAGATGACCCGCAATGTTGTTGTGTGTGTTGTTTTCAAGCTTTTCGGTCCCGCTGAAGTGTAACAACCTGTCGGTTCAATGTTGAACTCCAATCGGGAGTCAAAAAGCAAAGCAAAACACTACAGATGTCAATTGCTGCACAAAACTCGTACCTCTTGAATAAGAATTCCTCAAGTATTACAATAGGACATTTCACCAATCCATTTTCTGCACCAGGTGTCCTCTTTCAGGGGATCCCAGCTGACACCCTTGCGATTGTGAATGGGGGCATCGACTGTCAATTTGACACAGGCCTCCTGCATGAAAATCAGCTCCTGCACTACTGACAGTGGTAATAATGCATTGACTTTTGTTTCAGAGTCGGGCCTGTTAAGTCCTCCTAGTTTTATTTGGTCCCCTTTCTACCCTCCCTTATTGTACAAAGCATGGTTCTTTGTTCGATTACATATTATGATGTACTTTCTACCTATATCCGAACAAAGAAAATGGAATAATTGTAGGTATTTATGACAGCAACAAATCTACTGTTGACCCAAGATTTTAGCACACATACTACCATGCATACATACACATATACATACGAATACATATACACACATATATATATATATATATATATATATATATACATACACAGTACACTTGCATTCACACTTGTGAATGATTGCATGATACATTTGTGTGATTATTTGACTTATTTATAGTCAAGCTGGCGTTTAATATTGTTATTTGAATGGAACCTGCCATTCAATATGATTGGTATTTGAACATTTAAAATGAACCTTGTGTCATAAAAAGCAAGCAAGCAAGAAAGAATGATAATAAGACATGTCATGTCATGTTTTTTTTCCATTTGTAAATGCTGTATTAATGCTATACATGTGCTAATTTGTCATTCACATTCGCAGATCTGTGCGTTGTTTGTTAAGTGGGCTAATCTGCCTTTGCCTGTTAAAGAAACGACCACTAAGAATAGCAAACAGTGACAGTCTGCCAGAAACGGTGACTGGATGGCGCTCGGAAGATGCGCTGCAGGCACTTCGCAGCCCCATCTCCAAACCTTACATCATCTATTATTCTCCAGCTTATATTGATATGTATTTTTTTCCCTCTTTATTCATGTACAAATTCAAAACGACAGATGCAGAAGGAGCAACGGACAACAAAAGTGCTCCGTTTTCATTTTTTCCCTCCGCTTTCTGCAAGCATTTTTTTCATTGTCTATCTTTAGTCTGATTGTTTCTGATGTTGAACTGGGATATATTGTTTGTGATGTCTCCATGCAGTCCGACTGTCACCAGCTCCCAATGTCTCCATTCTTGATATTATTTCTGGCTGTCTGTACTCCATCTTGGGGCACAACTGAGCCTCTTTCATTTTCTGTGTCATAATGCGATAGCACAAATTTCCCTGCGAGGCATCACACTATTGGAAGAGCGAATAACATATGTTGTGTCTCAAACTCACCCTGTTTCCCTGCATCCCACTGGTGCAGATGACCAGCGAGTTTGCCAGTGCCAAAGGCTGCGGATGAAGACGGAAAGAAACATGTCACATACTGTAGATTATCAGTCATCTCCAGCGTGAGCCGTGACATAATAGGAATCCTCCCCATCGAAATCCAAAAGAAGAGCCATCATGCATTACATTCAGAGTAGCACAATAAAGTATTGCTAATGTTTTATTGATATTGGAGGAGAATAGTCTTCGCGGTGCCTTGAGGAACCTCCATAAAGAAGATTCTCGTTTCCTTGGCATGCGTTCCGACTCTTTGAGGCTTTGTAGGAGGTCGTGTGCGCCCCCCCCCCCCCCCACCCTATTATATTATATTATATTATATTTCATGAGATGGTCAAGCTAATCCTTCACTTAACACTGGGCCAGCAGGGCATGCTGGCAGCTTCGGACACGAGAGAAAGATTTAAAAAAAACAAAGATGCTGCAACTATAAAGGCAGCGTCTTGACTCTCGGCTTGAGGATACACTCACCACTGGACACAACAATTGGTCCACCTGAATGACGATATGTAACAGAAATTCTGCCCTACAAAGACAACAATGCTCAGATTTCATTGGGACTGTCAGACAGGTATGCATTAACTCTGCTGATGAAATTTACAGGTTTTGTATTTTTCTGAAAACTTCATGTTATAGTAAACATGAATGCAGGAAGTTTTCTGACAGTTCATGCATATGCAAAATAATTTGAGATTCACCACAAAATTGCCTCACTACTTGTGGTGCTACTACTACTACTACTACTACTTTTAAAATTTTTTTTTTTTTAAAAACCTGTCCTGTTCAGCTGCACGGTCATGCAGAATGGTGGATCTGTAGACCTTTTTATGCTGGAACAGTTCTCCTGTGCAACAGCAGCAGGGGAGTTTGAAATATTCCCTCTGTGGTTATTTGTATTGCGCTATTTACTGTAAATGCAGCCGGACAGAAGAAGCTTTGTGAGCGGACCGACAAAGAGAACAGAAATGAAGAGGAAATGTATTGAACGACAACAACAATAGAGCAATATCAGAATTGCTATTTTACACTAAGTAATATTGTGGTTATTGAACTGATTTAGCTGTGGGGTTAGAATATGAGAAACACCTTTCAGCATGATGATGTGTGCTCCCACACCTCTGGAAACAATGTGATATGAATCCCCAAAACAAGCTAGAAATAATAAATGATCTATTTAAAGATCAAGTTGTTGATGTACCTTTTGTATTGGATCTCACCGGATACTACCTAATGCGGCTGGCAAGCATGCGCCATTGGCATGGACGAGAAGCGCTGCGACTGCCAGGTGACTTCAGACGCATCGTCTCTCTCTGTTGATTGCAACATGAGAGGGGTGGCTATCAAAGGGAGAAGAGGAGCGAGCGAGATGCAGCAGCGAGGGAGAGTGAGTCGGCGAGAGAGCTGGGTTCAGATGAGGCGAGAAAGCTCGCGAAAGAGATGATGAAAAGAGTGAGGCACCACTCGGTCCTCTGGGACTCCTTTCCTTCTCCCACTGCCAAATTAGCCCAATTAGTCAGAGCGGCCTCTGTTCCAAAGCACGACCCTGTACAGCAGCGCCAGCGGTCGTTCTGACTCATTTAAGTCACTGCTTTGACTCTCTTGAAGCCACCTGCACACACAAACACACGCACATTTGTCTCCGCGCGCATGCGAGTTTGCACTCGTGTTTCGAGAGAACGCTTGAAAGGGTTCCTCTTCAAATCAATCCCCACCTCAGCAGCATGGTGCCTGCGTGTCCTTCTATCTTCTGAGAGAGGTGTGAGAATTCGCTTCAATCCTCAGGTAAAATCTCTTTAAAGCTCACCGTCGAACCTTTTTATCTTTCGGCATCAGAGGACTCCGACTTCTGCACAGCCGAGAAAAGAGAATGCCAAAAAGTCAAACTGCCCGGAGCACATTTTGTGTGAAAACAACAATAAATAATAGTTACAATAATTGCTTAGTCTGGCGTGCCGGGACACAAAAGAGACTCAGACAAAGAAAATAGTGGACCCTTTTACCCTAGAGTGTGACATCATTGTGTCAAAATCAAATACACCTCAATGAAGGAATCGCTTGTACCTTTGTTAGCGCCAGTCGTCTTACATTTCAAATTGGTGGAATTGCAAGAAGAACGAGCTGGCGTCTCATCTTCACCTGCCCACGGGACAGCGTGAACGAGAGAGAGCGCAAGATGGCTAATTGGACGACCTTGTTGCATGAACAAACACGCCTTCAAGCACGTGGACGGCTCGTTTAAATCGGAGCTCATCTGTGTTGCATTTCACCCCGGGCTCTGACACACTTGGAAGTGTGTTTACCTGAGCCAACACGTTAAGGATAAGAGGCCTTCTACTGTACAACAAATACACGGTGCCACCTACCCAGGGAGGCAGAAATTGCCAAAGGAAACAAGGGCTGCTTTGTGCCATCGAGTGTGTTAGAACTGGGATATTATCCAGTGATCATATACATCTCAATAAATTGGAATATTGTCCATTTATTTCAGTAGTTCAATTCCAAAAGTGAAATTCATAAAATATACAGATTTATGAAACACAAGGATATACTATATTAGAAGACCAACTCCCACCTCATTTCTGTGTTCAAAACTATTTCGATTGTTTCTTCTGTAAGATTTCCGTCGATATATTTCCAATCATGATTTGTTTTCTTCTCTTGAGCAATACTACATATACAAGTCTACACAATCGAATGAGTTCAAACACAAACATTTATTACAAAAATCGATAAGATGAGAAAATGCGGACGATTGAAAAGATGCGCAAATGATAGAATCATATGGACGGTAGCACAATGAATAAAAAAGCTTCTCATGTTCTTTTCGCCACATTATTTTGAAGACATTTGCTGGGTATTCAATAATTTATGAGTGTAAGGGTACTGAAATAAATAGGAAAGTAAGTCAGAGATGTCCTCTTATTTATGAATAAATTACAAGTGGCGTTTTTCTTCACTTGAGGCCCCGCCCTCCAAAATGTCTGCGCACGTCCTTGCTCTGTACGCAGAGGGCACGGAGTAAGGCTGCGGCGTGTCGGATGATCCGCCGCGGGTCCGTGAGCCTACTAGTGGCTAATAAGGACTAGCTTAGCCACTAGTAGCAGGTCACTCCGCAGCAGAGCCGTCCAACTCGCCGCGAATGGTTCGCCACAACAGTCACTAAAGCAAATAACGCCAAAAGGGGTTGTAGGCTTAGCTTGATGGCTAACTGCGAGATGTGTAGAATGTAGAATACCCATAGATGGCACTTTTTACTGATATAGTGGGGGAGGGCCAATTTATGCTTTTCCCTATTTCAGCCCCGCCCCCAAAAAGTCCAGCCAACAGCGATGGTGTAAAAGCGTTCTAAGCTTACCCTATATCTCAACAATTCAGTCCTAAATTGTTCTCAGCCTTTGCATACTTTTTTAAGCACTTCCTTTCAAACATATTTCATGTATTTCGAAACAAAATACAAAAATGACTTTGGTACAACTTTAATTAACACAGTGCTCAGAATGAGTATTTGTCCACCTATTTTAATGTATATTCCTCTGCTGGAGAGCCAGCATATTCTTCTTGTATCAAGAAATCTTACCAAGTGTAATTCTACTACTGCACTGGCAGATCATTTCACATTTTGTTTGCAATCTGAATCCTCTCAAAACAAGCATATACAGTCGTTCTGCTATTTTTTCCAACGTGACTTCCTGGTGAAGCTTGTTGTGTGGTGCCTTAAACTGTCAATCCAAAAGGCAGTGATGGCCGCATCAAATACACGACATGGAATGTGAACTAAATACACGCCTCCGTACACAGGAAGCACCTGAACATCCTTTAAAAAGAGACGACATGATAAAACAAAAATGAAGGGAGGACGGAGGGGACAATGCGTCCGCTCGCAGCGCCGCGGTATCTGGCAGCACGTCAGCAATATAAAATGTTGCTCTCGGGCAGTGAGAAATATTCTTCTTCTGTGGCCAATTACAATTGCACCGCGGTATGCAAAACCCAAACGTAACAGCGGTGGAGCAATGAGATGTTGAATGACAACCGCAACTCTTTTGACAATACGAACTTTCATTGGAAAAAAAAAAAAAAAAAAAAAAAAAAAAAAATGGAATCCTTACATTGCTCATGTCAATCTGCTGAACGCTCACTTTTGATTTGCTGGAGGAGTCTCTGAGCAGACCACCTTTTAACATCGGCACTAGAGCACGTCGGGCTAATCCAGGGTGCGCCTGGCGCTTGCAGCCACCCGCCATCTAATTAGGCCCTCCGCATGGGTCTGATAAGAATAAACTCACCAGCGATGAAGGGTTGACCCAGGCCTACTGAGCAGACAAATGAGCAGGAGATGGGGACGCCTCAAAGCAAAGCAAATTTATTTACACAGCACACTTCATACACAAGGTAACTCAATGTCTTCAAAAGCATTTAAAAACAAAGAAAAAAAAAACATCTTCTAAACATTTCAAACAAAGAGAAAATAAAATAAAAAGTACAATTAAAACAGTGCAAATGCTCTAAAAAGCATGAGAAAAAAGTATAGTTTTTAACCTGGACTTCAAAACATTCATAGTTGGGGCTGACGTCACTTCTATTGGCAACTTCTTCCATTTGTGCGCAGCGTAATAGCCAAATGCTGCTTCACCACGTTTGCTTTGGACTCTGTGCTCCACTATTTGACCTGAGTCTGTCAACCTCAGAGCCCTACTGGGTTGATATTCCATGAGCATTTCTTTCATGTATTCAAGATGTAAACCCTTAAGTGATTTATAGACAAATCTATTCTAAAGCTGACTGGGAGCCAGTGTAAAGACTTCAGAATTGGAGTAATATGCTCTGACCTCTTTGTTCTGGTCAGAACCCAAGCTGCAGTATTCCGAATCAGCTAGAGCTGTTTAATGCTCTTTTTGGGGAGTCCAGTCAGAAGACAATTACAATAGTCAAGTCTACTTGAGATAAAAGCATGGATGCGTTTCTCCTGGTCTGCTTGACACATGCAGGCCTTCACTCTGGATACGCTCTGCAGATGGTAGAAGGCAGTTTTAGTACTGTATTTTCCGCACCATAGGGCGCACCGGAATGTAATGCGCACTCTCAATTACGGGGTCTATTTCTATACTTAATATACACATAAGGCGTACATACAGGCTTTGGAGAAACATATGCTGCCATCCAAGCAACGTCTTTTTCATGGACGCCCCTGCTTATTTCAGAAAGAAAATGCCAAACCACATTCTGCACGTGTTACAAGAGCGTGGCTTCGTAGTACAAGAGTGCGGGTACTAGACTGGCCTGCTTGCAGTCCAGACCCGTCTCCCATTGAAAACGCGTGGCGCATTATGAAGCGTCAAATACAACAACGGAGACCCCGGACCGTTGAACGGCTGAAGCTGTACATCGAGCAAGAATGGGAAAGAATTCCACCGACAAAGCTTCAGCAATTAGTGTCCTCAGTTCCCAAACGCTTATTGAATGTAGTTAAAATTAAAGGTGATGTAACACAGTGGTAAACATGAGCCTGTACCAGCTTTGTTTGGAAAATGTTGCAGCCATAAAATTCCAAGTTCATGATTATTTGCTAAAAACAATCAAGTTTATCAGTTTGAACATTAAATAGCTTGTCTTTGTAGTGTATTCAATTAAATATAGGTTGAACATGATTTGTAAATTCTGTTTTTATTTATGTTTAACACAATGTCCCAACTTCACTGGAATTGGGGTTGTACAATATTTCTGTTATCCATTGCGCTTGCTCTCTCTCAATATATGTTTACAACTGCCATGATAGCAAATTTTTTCGAATATGTTTTCCATAAAACTTTCACGATAAACGATAGTATTGCTGATGGTTTCTTCTTTTTTTTTTTTTTTTTTTTTATGCCACAGATATAATGATATTACAGCATAATAAAGAATTCTACACGTCTTACAATTTCTGCCCTGGTACTCAACCATATAAGCACAACTCTGTCATGTTCTCTCATTTCCTAAATAAAAGCAGGGCTGCATTTCACAATAAGAGCAAGTAAATAAAAAGAGAAAATGATTCGTGTTCTAATGAAACGCTTAAAAAGTTAAAATTTCTCCTTTTCTGTTTGGCATCTTGACCCACCTATGAAGTCTCCAACTATTCTACACATTTCACTTGAACAACTCTTAACAGGAGACCCGTTTTGACACCTGCAGTTCCTTTTTTGCAACTTGGATGGCCCCCTCACCTGCGCACCTGTTCCTCATCAGCACTCATCACTTCCTGCATCGAAGCCTGCCAGATCCAAGAGTTCGGCGCCAGAGTATTGACGTACACCCGTGCTACACCAGCCAACTCTCATGACAATTCTCGTAAGTTACTCGACTCCCCGCGATTGTGCTTACCCCGTTGTGTTCTCCTCCCGCAGCGCTCCTTCCGTGTCGCCTGCCTCGCCGTGTGTCCGGGCCACGCCGCCAAGCACTTCCTCCTCCTGCCCGAGCGCCCCGCTTCCTGCATGTTCCCTGCTTCGGCCAATCACCCTCACTCCTCGAACATCCAGCCTCCGAGATATCCTTCAATAAACCATTCTCAGTTACTTCCTCCGCTTCCGCCTGCTTTTGGGTCCAATTCAATATCACACGATCTCGAGAGGTTGCCTTCAAAGTAGACAACCTGCACAGTCCAGTTGCGATTCAATGCCCGGCGTGTGGCTTGCATGCTTTCCATCCCGTTTCCAATCATTCCTATCCAACTGGCACCAAATGTTGGCACTGCTACAACTGCCAACATTCCAAAGTTGGTCAATATCACAGTCTATACATGCTCAGCGGCTCCATATCCGAGGAACAAACAGCAGCTCCTGCCGATGAGATTCAAACGTGGCTCTGTAGTAAGAGGACTTTCACAGCTGGAGCGCATAGTTTGATTTTAAAATCTGGTCCAACTTTTTTAATCCAGAATGCAGAAATTAAAGCACTATGATGAAAAGCCATGACAAAAGATGTTATTACACTCTAGGGATTAAGCATTGACTGTAAAGAATAAATTGCATGTTTAATGTATTCAGATTTCATTCATTTCTAATAAAGTTTCATGTTTTCTGCTCCCCCCCATGATTTTGCATAAATCCAAGCTTGTTGTCGTCGTCCATTCCTGACAATGGGCGACACATTTTGCATTAGTTCAGTGCTTATAAAGATGGACAAAAAATGCACACACAAAAAATACACCTTAGGGACGTAGCCGTTTGCAATTGGGAAAAATGATATCTTGGTACAAGAATTTACAATTCAGATGGGTTTCCTTAGGGATGCCCATTTAAGATGCATTGGCATAATCCATTTGTTGTTTTTTGTTCACCATCAGCATTCAACGTCATTAGGTACGGCACGTAATGCTCAGTGGCAGAGGGTGAGCTCGTCTTTATCATCATCATTTACTTGGCAAAGAGTCGTTAGCAAGGGGGCCTTGTTGGTCGACTCGCTCGCCAAACAGACATTGGGCATTAGCACCACAACTGCGTCGCACCCTGCCCTGCATGCTATCCATCACGCCACTTTTCCATGGTAAACACTAGGCTAGTAGAAAGCCATTAGTGGGCATGCTTGTGCTCAGCTATGGGTAAGTGGATACGTTTGTGCAAGCACGTGGCAGCTTTACTACATGGCAATTGCGATCAGATAAACATGTCATTCAACTAATGTATATGTCAATCAGAGGTGTTTCCATGGACAAAGAAGTTCAGGGTTGTCACGTTGGGTCCGGAAGAGCACACTGACTGGATCCATTCAGCCTGCTGTGAAGCATGATGACGGTCATTTTCACAGGTTTTGAGGGGACATCAACAATGAGCATTATGGGCTTGTCTATGGAGTTAGGCTGTGGAAAATCATCCATCGTGTTTTGCGGAAGAAAAAGAGAAAGAATGACATCCATTAGACTATTTTCAACACTGCTTGTGTCGTTACGGATCATGGGCAATTGAATTGAGTTGGAATTGATTACATATCAGCTGAAGAAAATGAAGGAGAAGAAACAAGGAGAAGAAGACTTTGATCCCACAGCTGGTTAATTCAGTGGCTACAGCAACAAAAAATAATATCAAATGTTGTGAAAAGGACAAGCATTCTCAGAATGAACCAGTTGAGGGGGAATTTGTTTTCATTTACGAATAAGAAACAAGAGCAACAAAAGCGAGTTACGTGAACCAATACACTACCAATAGGCATCGAATAATGTCTTGGATACTCATTTTGCTTTTCTCGAAAGCAAATTATATTTAAAAATATCTATATTTTCATGAATCTCACTGGGTGGGCAGTCTGTCAATCTGGGTGGGCCTGTGCACACCCAGGCCCGCCCGTAGCGCCGCCCCTGCTATGTACGCTACAATAGCACAGCGGCGTGTAGAGATCGGCACAATAATCGATTGAGAACCCTTTCTACAATGTGGAAATGGTAGTTGATGGCGGCTCGAAGCAATTACGGCTAAATGGAGTGCACAACTTGGCGGCTACCAGAGATTGAGTCTCCACTAGTTTGCTGTCTGAAGAAGGACACTTGTAATAAAATGTGTTACATTGCATTTTCTAACTGTTAAAGGAAACACAAAAACATTCTTGATATAAATGATAAACAAAAACAAAAAAACAACTTTGTTACATTTTGTATGTGAGCTTGTGTATACAGTCTCGAAAATGAATAATAATATTGTAAAAAACAATACGGGTCCAGTTTACACTGTATGCCTTTCCTCACGCAATCCCTTCCTTTATCCGGGCTTGGAACCTGGACCGAAGCTGGCTGCATGGAAGGCAGCGATGTGTACCACAGATTGGCACTGCCACTTAACACGGTTCCTGACACAGACCGGGTAGGACACAAAGGCCAAGACAAAGTCGGCAAGAGGCAAACTTGGCCAGTTTATTAAAGGCAGGGTTCGCCAAATAAAAGCGGAAGAACTAAAGAACCCAGGAAGCGCCAAGTGAAAACAGAGACAGATGTGACACCACTGTACTATTAGTTCAATAAATATCTTTACAATACCAATTTTATATTGAACACAGAGTAGATATTACATAACAAAATGTATCTGTTGTTGTACAATCCTTTCTCAGTTGTTTTGGGGGTAATGTCCTGACTGTCTGACTTTGTCTTCAGCTTTCCCTGTCCTTTCTCTGCTCTATTGGGAAGAAAAATGAGAGAATGCTAAGCTTTTGACCAAAAATGCACTTTTTACATTGAAGGAACATACACATACTGTAATAAGCAATAATTAGCCCCATATTTTGACAGTATAGATGCTCTAAATGTTAGATTTGATTTCGAGCAGCACACATGGTGTTAACAACAAATTCACAAAAATTGATCTGTTTTCATAAGTGGAAGAGAAAAAAAAAAAAAAAAAAAAGAAGCAAAACAGCACATTTGGTTATTTGGATTTATGACAATTGAGGTTAACAAGCTCCATCCATACAAAGTCTGGAGTCTAACATTTGGCCGGAAGCAAATGCTGGAAAAGTCAACTCTTTTCACAATTTTGGCTTCTCACTGGAGCACGCTGGAAATACTTTGTGGCGCGGCATAATGGGGAGACTCATCTGACATGGCAGAGCACGTTCAATACGAGGCCCCACCCCCCTATGCTACTTTTCACACTGCATGTGTTCATAATCCAATCAGGCACATATCAGTATTATATGACTCAAATGACAGATTATTCAATTTCCTTCATCTAAGGGCTATGATTTCAAAAGCCCACTGTCATTATCAGACGTGAATGGATGTGGACTCCATCTGTTAACATCTAATATTTGTGGTTCCTAATGATTGTATCATTAATTATACTGTCATTTTATTCCTGTTCCAAATCGTAATCTTTGAAAACCATAGAAATATGATAGAAAAGGAATATAATTTCACCATTCTGTAATTATAATGAGAATAGACCCCCTTTTCTGTATACACCAGGAGATAATTATAAAAGAGACTTTTTTTTATTTTAATTTTTTGAACTTTGACATGCTTTAATTGGCGGCACGGTGGGTGACTGGTTAGCACATCTGCTTCACAGTTCTGTGGACCGGGATTCTAGTCCCGGACCCGCCTGTGTGGAGTTTGCATGTTCTCCCCGTGCCTTGCGTGGGTTTTCTCCGGGCACTCCGATTTCTTCCCACATCCCCCCCCCCCAAAAATAAAAAACATGCACGGTAGGTTGATTGAGCTCTAAATTGCCGCAGGTGTAAATGTGAGTGCAGATGGTTGTTTGTTTGTTGTTGCAATTGGCTAGCGACCAGTTCAGGGTGCACGCCGCCTCTCACCTGAAGATGCCTGGGATAGGCTCAAGCACGCCAGCGACCCTGGTGAGGATAAGCGGTAAAAGAAAATGGATGGATGGATGCTTTAATTGTAAAGCTGGTCACAAGGCCACAACTTTTTTCATCTTTGTATGACCATGAAGTGAAGTTTGGTATGATATTATGGGAATTTAGTAGCAGACTGTACAAAATGTCCATCCATCCATTCTCTTTTATGCTTGTCCTTATAGGGTCGTAGGTGACTGTAGTTTATCTCAACTGACTTTGGACGAGAGGTAGGGTACACCCTGGACAGGTCACCAATCACAGGGCACATACTGTATGTGAAAAAAAAACCAATGTTTTTTTTCCCACCACAGAAGTGTAAAAAGAGAAAGTTTTCAATCCATACAATGTGACGTTAAGATCCTCAATGCTGGGGACTCTGCATGGTGAGATTGCACCTGACCACAGACGAGGTTCAGGACTCGGTGTTAGAATCCCCGCATATACATCGAGACACTATTAAGAGACAGAAGATGACATTTCCCAGTTGGGTGGCACCCTTCTTCTTTGGTGTTTTCTTGATGATGCCCACAACACTCCAGAGAGCTCAAAGGTATCATTGGACTTCCCAGGTGTGCACCTCTCCACTTTAGCCCCTTCCACCTCCTACTTCTTCGATTACTTTCCTGGAGACCAAGGCCTCCTGAGCCTTTTTGCTTGAGGGCTGGTTTTGCCCGATGTGTAGCTGCAGCTGGTGTCCAGTTCCTCCCAGTTTCCAGGGTGGGGGCAGTTTTGGCTACACATGGGCTGCGGGACTCTGTCCACATCATCTCCAATCTTACATTGACAGGTTTGTAATCTGTGATACTGGAGATGGGTGACTCCCAGATCCCATTTCTGTCCAGTCGAGCTGACCAACCTCTCAAGCTTTTCAACCTTGATTTTGAAACCTTGAAGATGGTCAGAAGCCACAAACGTCAAGGTAGGAGACCAAACTGAAGGCATCATAGCTTCAGCCTGCCAGGGAGCACGGTCTCATCGATACACTCACGGCGGCGGTGCCCTGCCTGAGCTGCTCTACTTGGTCTTCATTCCTCAAGGCTGCATTGTACCTATGATTAAGGGTCTTGATTGGTTTCTCTGCCACAGTTCGAATGGGCACATCACAGATGCAGAAGTATTTGTATGACAGCTTCCCTCTCGTAATCGACACGGTCTCTGATGTTCGTAGCATGCCACTTTTGTCCTTCATGAACACGTCCTTCACAAACTTGAAAGGATCTAAGAAGTTGGATCTTGCTTGTTCCTTCCTACTTTGGCTATTTCGCAGGCTCTCAGCCCTCCTCAAGGTCTCGACATATCAAGCGGATTTTGGCCATTGGCCGTCGAGCAGTCGGTAGAGTCGATGAGTGCCGTCAGCCAGGTGTGGCTCGCACCGTCGGCACGAATGAGCCGTCGGAGGGCGGTTTTCGCCCGATTCAACATGTTGAACTGGCGCCAGCAGTCGGTGACATTTGATCACTCTGATAGGCTGTTAGCTACCAAATCAGTGCACAAGACAAGAACCAAAAGTGATAAAAGTAAACAGGATTTAGTCATTTTTCACTTTATTTACATCTCAACAGATGCATTTGACGACATGGCCACCTGTACAGAAGAACGTGAATGCATGATTAAGGAGAGCTAGCTAGCAAAATGTCACCGTCAAAGTGATGAAAAGAAAAGTTGATAGCGAATGTATGAAGTGCAAAGAAGAGTGGAAAGAAAAGTATGCTTTCATTCTACCCATATTTATAAATGCCAAGCCAACATGTTTCATCTCCACCGAGGATGCAGCTGGGACGTGGGCTGCGGAAAGCGGAAGTCCACCGAGGTTGCCGGAAATCTGCTGGGCTTTGTTATGCTTGGGGAGACAGAAGCCGACTCAGGGTCACCTCTCACCCGATCGATTGCAAAGCGGCGCTCAGACAGGCGAGGTGCGTTCGAAGTGTGTCCTGCAATACACATTAGTCGTGTCCGCTATTTTTTTTTTTTTATATTGGCCAATTAACATACACCCCTTGTACGAACCGTCACAGCTGGCGCAGCCACCGTTTTGTAGACATTACTGCCGCATTCAATCCCACATTTCTGTCACGTGGGCAAGTCAGCCTATCCGTGTATTTCTTGTGACGTCGTCACATGTCAAATTGGTTACGCGGCCAATCGGGTGCCTAAATACTGTAACAAGGAATTGAGTGCTGTGTAAGCCCGGCTCAGTGTTCTAGTCAAAGTGGGCCGCTAGTTGCCGACCCCTACGGTACAGCATGTGACCAAACTGTGACCTTAAAACCAATTGACTTTTGGCGTACCGTTACACCTCTAGCTATTATACAGAACATATGTGGGTTCACCGATGTGGCCCACCCTGACTTAAGGGGTGTTATGTATGTTACATGCAAACAAACAAGAGCACAGCATGTGGGAAAATAAGACATCTGCAGTTTGGTTTTGTGACAAGGAAAAGTGTGTTTCCAATACTATATTTTGATGCAACATTAAATTTCTTCTTCTTGTTCACTTGAAATAAGCTCAGCTTGTAAACTCATTGAACCAGCACAGATTTTGAGTCCATTTTGGGAACCAAGCTGATTGGCACCGTTTATCAGAGAATCTTATCGACCTTCAGACGCCTGGCGAACTTGAGCAATGTGGCGTGTATGTGTGACCCCCTCGCTAGTTAGCTGGCCTGGCATCCTCTGCAGCAAGTCCCTCAAAGTGAATGCACGGTCACCCATCACCTCATCTCCAACACGCGAGTACCCTAGAAAACCCAAATTTGTGTCCACCATAAGCACCGGAAATAAACATACTTATATTTTGTCCTACCTTGATCAAAGCCATAGGAATTTGGTCCACAACTGGCATTGCGTTTAAGCAGGAGCAAATGGTTGTGGGCAGGTTGTGTTCGAAATTCTTCGAGTGGAGTCCCTGTAGACAGACGGGAGACGGCATCAGTCTCTATTATGTTGTCAGCAAGCGGGTGTGCCACCTGTGGTGGTGTATGCATTTCACAAGCGATTGCTGAAGAATAGGTGATCCTCCATCCCTGGGTCTGACCACTGTGTTTGGGCATCACAGGATGACGATCCTGCTGCCCAGTTCCTCACTCAGCCATTATCAATCTCATATTGATCACCTGAGGGGAGCAATAAAGTACATCATTAACAAGACATGATGCATTAAGGGTTTCGAACGAGGATAACACTTTTCTCACCCCCACCCAGCCCCATTCATCTGTCATCAACCCCAGTACTTCCCACTGCTAGTAACCACATCGCCTTTGTGCTCCAGAAACCAAGGAAAAACCTGGTACATAAAAGTGACAATATTTTTGTTTGATTTTTATTGAACATATAAACACATAACGGACTAATTTAAAATCGCAAAATACAATTAAAAGAAAGGATAAGAAAACATCGATGTCTTTGTTCAGTTTACATGTTCAAAGGGAGTAGGAGGAAGTAGAAAATGTATCTAGTGCCACCCCTTGTTCTCTATACATTTTGACTCATCATGTTCATACTCAAATAGGTTAACCATTCATATACAGTTGAACCTCGATTTAATGGACTAATAGGGGCAGGGGGTTATCCGTTACAGCCGATTGTGCGTTGTATTGAAGCACGTTTTTTTGCAGCCATATGCATCTATATTACTGTCCAGTACAAAATTATACTGTCGTACTTTTTGGGATGGTTTTTGTAAAAGAAATATAAAAAAGCTTGAAAATATTTGAAAAGTTTGAAATGTTATTCAAACTTACCACGCTGGTGTGCTTGATGGTGACGTTATTGTAGTCATTGGAGAGTCGAGGCAGGTTGCTTTCATGAGCGGCGAGGAATTCATGTGTTTCCAAATCCGTTGCTAGAGCGGCTTGGCAAAAAAAAAAAAAAAAAAAAGTGCTACTGTGCCAAAAATTGCATGTTCCAGACTCCAGACACTGTTGCGTGTTGTATCCCTCTTAAACACCGCCGCCATGTACGCTGTCTCTGTGCAGAGCTTTATGCAACAATAGATAGAACTCCTGCCATCACGGCCAACATGGCCGCCATATGTCAAGGCATTGCCTTTGATGGAATGTTGCCACATTTAACATGGCCACCACGTAGGCACGGGAGGCACGTCCGTTGGTTGGATCTAGTCATATTGCATATCTGTGACCCGGAAATACAGTCGTCCCAGTCTCTGCCTATATTGCGCGCCTATATTACAGCGCCAGTAAACAACAGCGGCCATTTCTGGAACTAACAGACGTTGTCAACATCGGTTTAAAAGTCAGATGGCAAAGATGTTATGGGGTCAGTTAAAATTCCTAGTTGGATTGTTTATACGTTATGTAATACATGCACGTAACTTGTATTATGTATTCATATATGTTTCCGTGACACGGCACAAGCTTTTACACAGTATGTAGGATTCCTATATATTGTGTGCCCCTTGCTCGAGTAGCGTTATAACACGCCGCACAGAAAGTCTTTGCTGTGCCTGTTAACTTGTCATATAGGCAACAGTACAGACGACAGTACTGAAAAGTACGGCGTGGGTCTTTTTTTTCTCCTGCTGCCCAGTGCATAGTAACCAAAATAGAGTCGTAGGTATATACAAGGAAATCCTCACCTCTTGTCTGCGCCGCTTCGCCGCGGCACCGTGGCGGCTGCGAGATTTAGTTCTCCTGCTGGTGGTTGAGGTCCCGATGGCTGTAGGAGAAATAGTTGGCACCGCAGCTGGTTTCGGCGTCTACCTCTGTATCCGATGCTTTCTGCTAAGTCTTTCTCAAAACACGCCGAGATGCGCAAGGACATTTTTAAATGCTATGGGGGCTGATAATCATGAAGGAAACAATACACGTCCAAACGAACCGCTCCTGGGCAACCAAAACAGCTAGCAACAAATGGCTCACTGCTCCTTCCGGTGTCTCACAAGAAGTTGCACCCATAATTGTTTCTTCATGAGTGCACCCAGGAATAAGGTGGATCAAACTGGATAATTTCTCACGGCATCCCTGACGATCTCTCCTGACACGCTGGTTGGGAATCACTGGTCTGTCGGGTTTATAAAGGTTTTATGATGGCGACGGTGTGAGCTTCCTTCCATGCACTGTTTTTTATTTTTGATTGCTTAATTGAACAGGGAGAATGCACACATTAATAACTACTGCTGTAAATGGTTAGCCAGAATTAGCCAAAAGGAATCACTTTGTAGTTCCTGGATAGATGTTTAAAATGTCGCCCAGCCACAGGGCTACAGCGCTTGTCAAGCCCATCCCTGTGGACTTTGTGCGAGAGGTGGGGTACAACCTGGACTGGCCGCGAGTCAATCACAAGGCACATATGGGGAAAAAAACACATTCAGACCTCCGGACAATTTAGCATCTTCAAAGAACCAAAAATGCCCGTTTTCGGAATGTGGGAGGAAATCCAAGCAATTACTGGGAAAACATGCGAACTTTAAATAGGGTTTCTCGACTGCGGGGCAGACATGCTTACTGCTACTCCCCTTCCCGCCCCGTTTGAGCTCATTTCCGAAATTTGGTTTTGAAACGAGAAAAACCAGCATCACATCACAGAAGATCGTGCTCCACTTTGGAGTTCCAATGTATAAAACATTTTTGAATATCAGCTTCACTTCAGAGTTTCTTACCTCAGTGAGTTAATCGTTTCACAAACATACTTTCTTTTGCATTTCGTTCGCCCCTGCTCTTTCATTCTCTCGCTCCCATGTCTGGCCCGCCGCACTGCTTCTCCCACAGTGGGTAATGTGAACGGACTTAGTCTCCCGGGTGTCGAGGCCCCCCTCTCAAGCCTCGCAGGCAAATGTGTGGCGGCCGCTCGGATGGGAGCAGCACACGCCGAGTCGGCGGCAGTCTGTGGGGGCAGAGAACACAACGAAGTGAAAGGATGATGACGGGTAAAGTCTCGGACTTGGAGGATGAAATCGCCCGCCGCATGCCGAGCGCAGCCGAGCAGGAAGCGGGCCGCCTGGCCAAGGCAGAGTGTTCTTGACAGTGCTTTGTTTTGAATCTGCAAGGACTTGACATATGCCTCAAATCATTTGCTCTCACCACGCAGCAGATCCACGCTCCTCGGTGATCGGAGACAGGGCCCGGCTGTCGACTGTGTGTCACCGCATGTGCCACATGTGCAGCAGATGCGTGTGTGTGTCTACTTGGGTGTATTAGCTCAACGGGGAAAGTAAACAGCAACATCCGACGGTGACGTTGCTGACGTCACTTGTTCGTTTTTGTTCGGCGTCCTTTCGGGATGTAGACACCCTCGCTAGAAATAAAACGGTAAACTAAAGTTTGTATGCTTTTAAAAAAAATTTTTTTATTTTTTTTTTAAAGTAATATTCTTCTATTAATGTTTTATGCTTAATTGCAGATGCTGCCAGGGAACCGTGACTATTACCTGGTGGCACTGGGTTGGCCCGAGTGGCACAGATGAGTGAGAAACATACATGCTTTAAACTGGAAATTGTGAGATATTATATAAAATATGATGCACCATTAACAACTGTTAACTTGCTGAGTTACATTTTTGGTGGATTTACTTTCAAGCAGCATGATGGATGCTGGTAATCATGTCTGCTACTCCGGCAAGAGGTTCTGGGTTTTCATGGGAATCTCGGAATCTGGAGTTTGCATGTTTTCCCAGCGCTCGCATGGAACTTACTTTGTCTTTTCTGTTAGCTCGGATCAAAGTGCTCTGAAATCAAAAGAAATTGGTTCACTGTCTAGAAATGTGATCATATGAGGAGCTTAATCTCCATCTTATTTCTTTTCTGTATTGTCAGTGGCCAGAAAATGATCAGCTCCAGTGTATCAGCATACATTTCATAAGTCGGTTTTAGTGTTGGGTCGGTCAGTACTGAAATATCGATACTCTGATACAAACCAGCCTTTCTGATACTGGAATAAATGATCAAAATAAAATATCTTCTTCTTCTTCTGCTTTTCCTTTGGGCTTGTCCCTCTAGGGGTCGCCACAGCCCGTCATCCTTTTCCACGTAAGCCTATCTCCTGCATCCTCCTCTCCAACACCAACTGCCCTCACGACATCCATCAACCTTCTCTTTGGTCTTCCCCGAGCTCTCTTGCCTGGCAGCTCCATCCTCATCTGGCAGTGAATGAGTTAAAAATCTCCCATGTCGATTACTCTGCTGCTTTCAACATACCGTACCTGGGTGCTGCGCTGCATAATAAAGGACATGTATTACCTTAGAGCAAAGTGCTAATTAACGCTGTCCCCTAACTCCTCTATCTAATTGTCTACGTGCAGCTGATCAGGCCTTTCTTTCTTGCTTTCGTTTTTATAGTTTAAACAAGGCACTTATTAAGATCATTGATTTGAGAAATGATCCAGTGGACTGTACGAACAGATTTGACTGGGTAGACATTTAATAGCGTTTGGGGGATGGTCCGCAGGCAACGCTAATTGTATCTAATTTACTGTGAAGCCTGTCCCAAGCTGCATTTGATGGGATTGTAACCACTATGGCTTTTTATGCCTGCTCCTTATCGATGTGATGGATAGAAGAGGAAACAAGCAAGTGGAGGGTGTACAAAACGAGTGACACTACACTATCCTTTTTAGAATAATGTTTGATAAATATGTTTCTCGATAAACTGCATGAACATTTTTTTTTTCTTTTTTTTTACAAAGATATAAGTGTCAGTTTTGATTTCCAATGCCATGGTGTGTCATGCAATGCTTTTTAATTGCTGCTAAAAGTAAGCTTAAGAAGAAATTTCACGGCACGCTGGGCGACTGGTTAGAGCGTCCGCCTGACAGTGCTGAGGACCGGGGTTCAATCCCCAGCTGCGCCTGTGTGGAGTTTGCATGTTCTCTCCGTGCCTGCGTGGCTTTTCTCTGGGCTACTCCGGTTTCCTCCCACATCCCAAAAACATGCATGCTAGGTTAATTGAAGACCTTAAATTGCCCGTAGGTGTGAGTGTGAATGGTTGTTTGTTTCTATGTGCCCTGCGATTGGCTGGCAACCAGTTCAGGGTGTACCCCGCTTCCTGCCCGATGACGGCTGGGGTAGGCTCCAGCACGCCCGCGATCCTAGTGGGGAGAAGCGGCTCAGAAAATGGATGGATGGATGGATGGAAGAAATGTCACTGTAAATATGGGTAAATGTAAATCTATATACTATATTTACATTTATATTTATTTAATTGAATACACCACAAAGACAACATATGTAATGTTCAAACTGATAAACCTTATTGTTTTTAGCAAATAATCGTTAACTTAGAATGTTATGGCTGCAACGCATTCCGAAAAAGCTGCGACAGGTGGCAAAAAAGAAGGAGAAAGTGGAGGAATGCTCATTAAACACGTGTTTGGAACATCCCACAGGTGAACAGGCTCATTGGGAACAGGTGGATGCAATGAGTGGGTAGAAAAGGAGCTTCCCTGAATTGCTCAGTCATTCACAAGCAAAGATGGGGCGAGGTTCGCCTCTTTGTCAACAAGTGCGTGAGAAAATAGTCCAACAGTTTAAGGACAATGTTCCTCAACGTACAATTGCAAGGAATTGAGGGATTACGGTCCATATTATCAACAAAAAGGTTCAGAGAGACTGGAGAAATCACTGGATGTAAGCAGCAAGGCCAAAAACCAACTGCCCGTGACCTTCGATCCCCCAGGCGGCACTGCATCAAAAACCGACATCAATGTGTGAAGGATTTCACCGCACGGGCTCAGGAACACTTCAGAAAACCAATGTCAGTCAAAACAGTTCGGCGCTACATCCGGAAGTGCAACTTGAAACTCTACTATGCAAAGCAAAAGCCATTCATCAACAACACCCAGAAACGCCGCCGGCTTCTCTGGGGCCCGAGCTCATCTAAGATGGACTGATGCAAAGTGGAAAAGTGTTCTGTGGTCCGACGAGTCCACATTTCAAATTATTTGGGAAAATGTGGACGTCGTGTCCTCCGGGCCAAAGAGGAAAAGAACCATCCGGACTGTTATGGACGCAAAGTTCAAAGGCCAGCATCTGTGATGGTATGGGGCTGTGTTAGTGCCAATGGCATGGGGAACTTACAGGTCTGTGAAGGCACCATTAATGCTGAGAGGTACATACAGGTTTTGGAAAAACATTTGTTGCCATCCAAAAATGTCTTTTTCATGGACGCCCCTGCTTATTTCAGCAAGACGATGCCAAACCACATTCTGCACGTGTTACAACGGCGCGGCTTCGTCGTAAAAGAGTGCGGGTACTAGACTGGCCTGCCTCCATTCCAGACCCGTCTCCCATTGAAAATGTGTGGCGCATTATGAAGCGTCAAATACGACAACGGAGACCCCGGACTGTTGAACGGCTGAAGCTGTACATCGGAGCAAGAATGGGAAAGAATTCCACCGACAAAGTTTCAACAATTAGTGTCCTCAGTTCCAAAACGTTTATTGAATGTTGTTCAAAGAAAAGGCGATGTAACACAATGGTAAACACTGAGCCTGTCCTAGCTTTTTTGGAACGTGTTGGCAGCCATAAAATTTCATGATTATTTTCTAAAAACAATAAAATGTATCAGTTTGAAAATTCAATGTCTTGTCTTTGTAGTGTATCCAATTCAATATAGGTTGAACATAATTTGTAAATCATTGTATTCTCTTTTTATTTATGTTTAGCACATCCCAACTTCTTTGGAATTGGGGTTGTATTACTTTCAATGTATATCTACAAAATTTACTTCATATACATTACTCCTGATGCAATTATTTCGCCCACTTTACTACTGTACAATATTATACTGCCTTATTTAAACAACATATGAATGAAGGGTGAGTTACTTTACTGCTGCAGCATTTAATCCATTCACTTTACACAATATTACATTTTTTAAACATTTACTTTGATGCTGATAATAAGTTAAAAATCTAGTTAATGGCATAAGTAGCCTTAGCAAGATTTTACAGGCTATTATTATTACGATTAGCAGCAGCATTAAGGGTGAAGGTCACTAGTTATTGGTCTGGGTGACTGTGAGGAGGTGGTGCTGGTCTTGGAAAACGAGGAGGAGGAGGAAGATACGGTGGTCTTATTGGGGGAGAAGGAAGAGAACGGAACAGGAAGCAGCAATAACCAGACCGATAGGGATGCCGTGTGTAAGGCCGCCGTACCAGGGAGGCAATTGTATTATGCATATAGTGTATACAGCAAAAATGATGAGACCTAAAATCACAGTCACCGCTCATTGGTTAGTATTCGGAGCTTCGTTTCAAGGCAGGAGGAACAGAAATTAATCGGTCTGCGGTTGTGCGCACCGGGGGCCTCTCCATCTTAATTCCCAGGCTGAATGCCATTGCGTGTCTGTCTGTCTCTCTCTCTCTCTCACTATCTATGTATCTATCTCTCTCTCTCTCTCTCTACAGATATATATATATATATATATGATTAGTTGTATGTTAACATAAAATGCCCAGGGAGGTGGCAGCAAAGTAACTTTATTGTAATTTTTGACAGTTTTGTGTACTTGCCTTATACAGTATGTAGCTCAGTAACAGCTTACAAATGCAAAAGTCAACATTTGGCTCTTCAATGCCATTAAACCATTTCATCTACTATTGTCATGTCCACTTGCCATGATAATTTGATGAGCCACCACTTTATTCAGTCGCTTAGGAAAAATAATGTTGCACGGAAAAAGTACGTACCCCCCAAAATGTCCTTTACTTAATGAACTCATAGGTGATCCTCACATGTGGCGTGAATGGCCTTTCTGTTGGATACTAGTTCAGAAGATATCAATCTTCTCTCTGCCCGTGTCATCAGCTTTAAGGCTGTCTAATGACTCGGAACGAAGGCACCGCTCGTTTCTTAATGTTGGCCTACTGGGTAACCATCCTCTCACACCAGGTTTTCCGCTCATCAGTTCCAAAGGACAACCTTTCCTCCCTCTATTCAAAAAAAAATCATTACATTATAATCTTCTTTGTCTATTTGATCAGAAATAAGGGTACAGTTAGATTCCATTTCAGTCCCCCAAGGTACTCTTCCAAGGTAATTGTTGAAAAGGGTAAAGGTATGTTTCCAAGCTGTAAAAGTCAATTGTCAGTGGTAAAAAAAAAAAAAAAAAAAAAAAAAAAAAAAAAAAGCTGAAACTTTGTGGGGACCATCCCACTGATTGTCACGCTAGATCCACCATCCATCCATTTTCTGGGCCGCTTATTCTGTTCAGGTTTGCAGGCAACTGGTGCCTATCAGGCTAAAGGCAGACTACATCCTTGACGGGTGGCCAGTCAATGCACGATTGTAGGGACACAACAGAAATGGGAGTTATTACGGGATGAGCAATACAGTTAAATTCATGATTTAAGAAATACGCAAATGTGACCGAGCGGTGGCTAACTTAAACATTTAGCCGAAAGCACAATGCATCATGATTAGCATTAAAATGACCAGAGATGATCAAAAGGAGGTATATTTTTACGACTCTGAAAATGTGTTGTTTGTATTTCACAACCGTCCAGAATCAGAATCATCTTTATTTGCCAAGTATGTCCAAAAAAAAATCCAGATTGAGTATCAATCAATTCAAAAGGACATAGTGATAAACTAACAAAAGAAGAAGTGTTCTTTTGCTTCAAAACGTGAGTAGTTTATTTGAGTTATATTATACAGCAGTTAACTTCTTATACTGTATTACATGTTACAGTTCCACAAAAACAACAGTACAGTTCATAAATGATTTTTTTTAAGGTGACAATTTGAGCTCAAAAGAAAATAATCCCCCCGCCCCCCCGCATGGACACGCACACACAAACGCACACGAACCCCACCCCCCGACCTGCCCCCGATCAGCACAGAAGTTCTTTTCCAGGCCACATTATCCCATTTGAACTTCATTCCTATTTCCGGTCAATCGGCCTCAATTGCCTGCCTCGGGCTGCCGAACTATTTACCTTGTGGACTTCAAGTCATTCAATCCTTTCATAAAAAGCCTGCATTGGGAAATGTGTGTGTGCTGGAGATTTTGTGTATGCTATCTATTGATAAAAGGTGCTTATGCAAGAGAATAGTTCCATATATTGGTAAGTATCCATAGCTATTATATTATGGCTATTATATTACGGGCAATTTAAAGTCGTCTATCAAGCGACCATGCGTGTTTTTGGAATGTGGGAGGAAACCGGAGTGCCCGGAGAAAACCCACGCGGGCACGGGGAGAACATGCAAACTCCACACAGGCGAGGCCGGGGATTGAACCCGGGTCCTCAGAACTGTGAGGAAGATGTGCTAACCGGTCGCCCACTGTGCCACCCAGCCATGTTCAGTGCTGTTAAAATACACATTACATACAGTAAGGTTTAAGATTGGACAGATTCTTTCTCCATTGACTTTGCCGACATCTAAACTGGGTCGCTTGAGCGTCAATCAAGCCTAACAACATATTTGAAGGGAATTCACAATGCACCCTACACGATCGGCATAAAAGATTGGAAGCGGCATAAAATCTATGCCGATTACCGTCCTGTTCGCCCCCATTTTGTTGTTTTGTTGTCTTTAACCTCGCACCAATTAGTTTGGAGGAAAATCCTAATGGGCCACCGCAGCGACGTTGCAAAGCAAGGCTCTTTTGGTGAGAGACGATGCAGCCAAACAAGGCACAGATGAGGGATAATGTGAGATAGCGTGACAAGATGGAGAAGGCATTAGGCAAATGGCATCATTAAAAAGTAGCAGCTACCTGAGCTCGCCCGATCAGAGAAGGGAGGTAAAGAGTAGGCTTGATGCCCCCAAGCTTTGCTGCTCTGTTAATTTTGATCTTCTACAATTCCTTCTCCTTATCATCCAGCATGCACTTGGCCTTCAGGTACACTCACAAGACCAAAGGCAATGAGCAGCTTTCGGGCTCTTTAATGCCGAGCGAAAGGGAGATCAAGAACACGTGAAACTAATTCGACAACTATAGGTCTCGCATAGGGATAGAACACAAATATCACAACTGTAATTTGTAAACTTTGTACACCCCTTGCATTTTTTTGTGTCTATGAACCAAAACGAAAGGTTCAGACAACTACTACAAACCGTCCCACCCCTTACGTTACTTTGCTGTACTAAAACATTCACGATCAAATCTTTTTTTTTTTTTTTTTTAAATTGTCCTAAACCAGCCTATGAAACTTCAAGGTTTGACCAGCTAGCTAAACTGTTAAATTAGCTTACCTGTCTTTATGCGCTTTGTAGGGACAGATGAGTTTCGACATCATTGTTGTTGTGTCTTTAATGTGCGAGTTGCAAACTGTGCAGGTTGCAATCCTCTTTTTGCACACTTCAACGACAGCATAATCCTTGAATACAAAAAAAAAAAAAAAAGGCACACTGTCTTAACTAAAATGCAGATTTCAAACTCTAAAAGAGATGACTTGTCAAGTCACGTAGTTCATGTCAATGTCAAGTCATAAAACTGGCAACTCGAGTGGACTCAAGTCAGGATGCCCCCTGGACACCTCCCTGGCGAGGTGTTCCGGACATGTCCCACCGGGAGGGGGTCCCGGGGTTGACGCCGGAGAGACTATGTTTGTCGGCTGTCCTGGGAACGCATCGGGATCCCCCCAGAAGAGCTGGACGAAGTGGCTGGGGAGAGGGAAGTCTGCGCCTCCCTGCTAGAGCTGCTGCCCCTGCGACTTAACCTCGGATAAGCGGAAGAAAACGGATGGATGGAACTTGGAAGTCAACCAGTGTTACGGAACTGAACGGGTTTGGCTTTAACACTTCCGCTGTACCAGAAAGTAATTGCAGAATAACTACAAATCAATATGTAGTCGTTATGACCAGCCAATCTTCAACATCATCATTTGCTTTTCAGTTAGTGTCAAATGTCCGTGCTTCCTGTCTAATTTGCAATTTGAAGGAATAATTAGTATGCAGATTATAATCCCTCAAGGGTTATGAGGGTATTTATATTTTCTTACTCACTTGTTATAGACTAAAATCATCATCATCATTTACATGCACAAATGCAGTATAATAGGGCAAGGCATCAACATATGTACAGTATGCACATGAAACTGTTTCTGGTCACAGATTCGATTCCAAGAGTGAGCTGATATAAAGCAGGATGGTAGAAATGTGCCCTCAGTGATTGTCAACAACTTGCTTGTTTCTCGGTGAAATAAACCAGTCATGAAATCAAAGACGAAAAAACAAAAGCCTTTGCACGGCAGCCTTTTGCAAATTCATAAACTGATCTCATCTGCTTGGCGGGAGAAATGGAAAACAGTTGAGAACTCACTTTCTCAGTGTTCCACCATTTATGGAAATTGAAACCAATCAAAGAGCTGCCATAGAGAAGCTTTGTAATAGAGCGTTGATTAGCTAGGCGTCTTTGAATCAGCCATAAAGAAGAGTCGTATAAATGGATACATTCAGCCCGGCATCATTTTACCCAGTGAACTTAATTTGACTTTGAAGCCACGCTGTGTTTTATGAACATTACAGTAACCATCAATGTTAAGTGAATTTTTATTTCTTATTTCTTTTCTTTCTTTTTTTATCTCTGATGGTATTAATAGATTGAATGCAATTCCAGCGTCACAGTGTTATTTTACGCGTTAGCCTATGACCACACACTCAGTGGCCACAAAACTGCACAATCTAACGTGCGCTAATGCAAGAACTGCATTTGTAATGTCTACCTTTACAAAGCTAATGCTCAGTTTTGTTATGATGATGTTTATTGTTGTCGAGGTCACTCAGTGAGCGTACTGAAGAGCGTCCTCTTTTTTTTAAGCTATGTCTAAATCTGGGCACCCCAGTATGAGCAGCTACTCTATGTGTAACTTCAGTACGTCATACTGAGAGGGGTTTCGTACATCGTGACCATTTCATGTAGTGCAAAAACAAGCTGCCGAACTATTAGAAACAGCTGGACATTTTTTGAAAGAGGCATACGTAAGGAAAAAACAGCCTTCTGATTGTAATGTTTCAATCACGTCAAGATAATTGTGGTGGTAGGATGTCACATCAATATTTGTTTTAACTCACTTATATCGCAGCAACAAGTTGTTCACATGAATTTACTCCGTTTTTCAATGTTGATGGTTGGGTCTTATGTAACTCTGAAAATTACAAATAAACGACCCAACCTGTAATTTAATGCAATTATTTTCATGATGACGTTTATCTCTTTTCTCCTTTTACACTCTTTAGTCGTGACTCTTTAGTCGTTTTGTCACATTTATCATATTACATTTTTTCCTTAAATATTAGAAAATATATTTTGGTTAGGTGATTAAAAAAAAAAAAAAAAAACTATCAATTTAAGTTTTAAAAATGATATGCTGCAACCCACCTAAAGGAAAACTATATGTGCCAGCAGTAACTGAATTTGAATCATTTATATTTGAATGAAAAATGTATACACTTGAATAATTGCTTTACAAAACTGAATTTGAGAAACATCATTTGAATTTGTATTGTAACATCGCATTTAAAAACTGAAACTAAATAGTATAATTTGAAATTGAATTTATCAGTTTGGAACTGAACCCCACTCAACTTGAAAGTGAAGGTAAAAGAATCTTATTTGCAATGAAAAGTCAAAGGATATATTTTCACATTGATTTTGATCATTTCAAATTCAGTTTGACAAATTCAATTTCAAAGACCGACATCTGGGGACTGAAGGAATAGCAATCGATCGGCGATAGACAGATCTCCTCTTCTGCCAATCGGTGCCTTCAATTTTGAGCATGTGACGTAGGGACTCTCCGGAACGTCAAATCTTCTCACCAGCTACAGTATTTGAACCGTTATGCCACCTTTCCTTATCCTTTGTGTGAATGCATCATATGGTCAGAAATAAATAGAAAGGTGCCTCCTTTTGAACATAGGAAAGGACAGCAGTGTATTGTAGGAACATAGCGCAACGACGTGACTAAGTCGTCTTTCCATTTCTTTCCCAACATAACGTCATCCAGGCACTGAACGCCATGCTTTAGGCTTTAGTGACATACACCACGTTTCGATACAGACAGCACTGTTTCAAGTAAATTTAGGGGGTTTACATGAATGAATTGTAGTCCAGCCCTTATACATCCGTTGTCCTTTTTTTTTTTTTGGGGGGGGGGGGGGTTACTCTTTATGTAGTTTTCCAGCAGGTTAGCCTAAAGATGTTTTCTGTTTATGTTATTTGCTCATTATGCATTGAGATCCATTATGTTATGATTTTGCCAACTTGTCAAAGCTTTTAAATTTTCAATATTAGCTCTGCCCTCATGCCTTTTGAAAAAATCTTTTCCCCATTCAAATAACATTGTGACAAACGACCCGATAGTGAGGGACAACCATTCCTGTGATGGGGGTCGGTTGTCACAATGTGTCAGCTTGTCTTTGACAGTTACAGTAATTGCCTCTTTTCTTTCCAATTGGTTGAAGTTGGAGGATTTCTATTTCAAGCCGAGCCTTCAATTTAATGTATGAATGACGACTGGAAGATGCTTTGAAGATGAGGAATTCCCATTAAAGAACAGCTGTATAAAAGCAATGGGCGTGGATCGTACCTATGTGCAAGACAGGTTCGTGTGCAAATGACGTGCCGTGTTATTTCTACGCTATATGTGATTATCTGATTTTATGAGTGTTTTTGATGGCTTTTATAACATACTATTGAATATCATGTTAAAGGAAGGCATTGGCATACACTTCTTTCCATTTTGTCTTCCCATCGTCCCTCCATCATTCAACTGTTCCTCACTCGGCCTTTCCCTTGTTCTCCTGCAGCACTTCACTTTGTGCTGCTCAATACAGCAATTATCACCCCACCTCACTTTGCTGTGACCTCTGAGATGATGAAGTGAGATTACCTGTACAAAGGCGTTCTGAGAGCATTTGACTCGATAAGTGTGTGAGTGTGTGTGTCTCTGTGTGTGTGTGTGTGTGTGTGTGTGCGCGCGTGTACGAGAGGCAGAGGCCACAGTTATCATTAGCCAGAGGGCAGCTTCACCCCTTTCACGACTGCATGGCTAGCTGCCTGCTTATGGAAAGTAATTCTGAATATCATTTTGCAGGGCATCATAGGTAACTAAATGCATTGCAAACTTTTAGTACATTATAATGATAATCAGAATTATAATAATAATCATAACAACAATAATCTTCACAATCATTATGTTCAATCGTTTTATTTATGGGTGAGCTGAATTTGAGCATTCCCGCCCCTTCCGAACAAAGTCAGCAAAGCCTGGATTGTCGGATGTGTAGGTCTTCCTAATATTGTGGCTCTTGAGTGTGAACAAAGTCTTTATACAGCCTAGTTTAAGAAACCTGTGCATTTACTTGTGCGGCTGTTGCTCCCTCATTAGGTGTACTGTTTCTCAAAACCACCTCCGGGTGGAAAATCCACTAATGAGGACACTGCGTAGAGCAAGCCCGCCCAGACTCCTCTCTGTCCTTAATTAAGCAATGCGAGTCCTCAAACCAACAGCAGCTAGAGTTGGACCAAAAAAAAAGAAAGAAAGAAACATCTCCACTCAGAGAAGTGAAGACAATGCACATGTTCGTCATGTTTGGAAAGAAGCGTCTATTTGTTCATTACATTGTATGCCTTGCTCTTATATTTTAGTTAGAGGTTGGATGAAAGGTGTACGCTCGCTCCTGTGAGTGGTGTGCAGTGCGTCTTTATAGATCCTTAATAAGTGCATGTCCTCAAACCCCCCCCCTCCCCACCACACACACACACACACACACACACACACACATCTACAAATGACTGTTGTAATGTTACTTGTGTTCAAATATCTAGACTGTCTCACTATAGTTCTGTGTCTCCCTTGTCCACTAAACCCTTTTCTGTCTGGCTGCATTTTCAATAAACATCATCATAATAATAATAATTAAAAAAAAATTAAAAAAAAGAAGCAGAGGGAGTATTTCAAACTCCCCTGTTGCACAGCAAATAATTAAAAAAAAATTAAAAAAAAGAAGCAGAGGGAGTATTTCAAACTCCCCTGTTGCACAGCAAAACTGCTCCAGCACAAAGGCCAACAGATCCACCATTCAGCAAGGCCATGCAGCTGAACAGGACAGGTTTAAAAGAAAAAGGAAAAAAATAAGTGATCTGATGACGAAAGCACTTATTGTACTTCGCCTAAGTAACCAACATGCTTGTATTATCATTATTGTATCTTTATAATGAAAATGTTCACAGGGGTTCATAATAGGCAAAACATAGTGATGTGCAAACATTTTGGGCCCTGACTTCGTGACCGATGTAAATCTGGTGCGGCGAGCAGTGCAAAGTGTGTGCCAGGGGCGGGTTGGACCGGTGTTGACAGTTTCGTAGCCCATCGCACGCCGGCGGATCTAAGAGTGGGCGGGCTGTGCCACTGTCGGCGTGTCTACAGCTGACTTTATTCAGTGCCAATCAAAGCAGTTCCTCTCATTCCCTTTAAATGTCGCGCAATGACAGTCTCGACGGAGACATCTTTGTGCGGAAGGGGACGATGCTTCCGTGCGTGACTGGAACATTGGCACTGCTGTGCAGGTACCCTTTTTAAATGCTGAATGTGCTGGTGAGAACTGCCGGCAAGTTAAATATGTCCACGGACCCCATGTATCTCTCCCCACTCTCCCCAATGTTTTGTGCGCAACCCCCTTAGCTGTGCCGGCCAGTGGGATGATTTAAAGCAATAATATAATAATCCATTCATTTAATGTATTTCCACAATGATTCAAAGGGTTGGATGCCCACTGTTCACATATTTATGAAAGAAATGCATCCTATATCCGCAGAGCTCAGAATCGGTCTTCCTGCGCCCCTATCAAATTCACCAAAATCGCGACAGACCAGCTGCGCCAAGATTTTGACGTGGTCTGAGCAGGCGTAAGTTGAAACCGACTTTCTGCCACCAAATTTTCAGTCCGCCAGGCACACCTCCACGGACACAACCTCGGTGCTCCGTAACACCCAGCTTGTCTGCCAAACTGGCAAACACGTGCGGCGAGCCTAGCGCTTGAACAAAATTCACGATATGCCAGCATTTGCGCCCCACCGCAGATCTTGAGCCCATCAAGATTAAGATGAATGATATTTTTGTGGTTTCAAATCGTGCTATCATAGAGCGGAACTACTCCAAAGCGTTAACTCAATTTATGCAAAACTATGCTTCAAAAGTCAAACAGAACTTGGGTTCAAACCATCATCGTGTGATATCACACGAAGACACTTCGGTGCTCAGTCAGCACCGAAGGATCAATTGTGTTTGCTTTTTCTTTCTTTTTCTTTTTCGTTGAATGCTGCCACTAAAATACAACATAGCCAGAGAAGACAACAGGCATACAATATTTTTTTATTCCAACAGCCCCTATAAAATACCACCAGCACAACTACAATAATGAATCAAGTGACATTCAATCAACATTATTAATTATTATGTTAGGATACAACTCTTGCATTTGATCGTGTTCCTAATAATTGGGCCAATACACCCTTACCAGCATTACAAATCCCGATTCAAATCGAGTCATTATAATCGACTTCACTGAGGCATAATGTAGTTGTCAAACCGTAGAAATAAATTGTTCTAGCTCATCCTCAATAACAGGCATTCAGTATGAGGGCAGAAGAGGTTGTTTAATGACAGCATTCTAGTTGACCTACATAAAATTGTTTAATTGGTCATTGCAAGCAAATGGACAACCCCACAACCGGTACAACTAGGCTTGAGGGGGCCTACATTTCCCATGAACACCAAGGGCTATTGTGCACAGATTCAAAAGAATCCCTCAAAGACTGACCAATCCCTGCGGCCACTGGATTCTCCTCCCAATCAAGCTGTGGGTGACTACTAATTGGAGCAAAAACGACATCCAAGTGAGCCTCAAACTCGATTTCGCTCTCCTCACGGATGCATTAAGCTGAATGTCAGCCGGCCATGTGCAACAATTATATCCTTTCCGTTGCCATCAAATTACCATGATCCAGCTTTGGCAAAATAACACATACATTGTTAAAGTGTACATCTTGGACTTCAGTCCCCCTTCTGTCCACTTTCTTTCCTCTTTGTCTGTGTTTCTCTGCAATAAAAGGCGGAGGATTTTAAATTAGAAAATCATTTGTCTCAGATGATCACTCTTCTCCTGCCGTTTCTGCCAGAAGTTATGTTAATATATCACATTCAGTCATTTTTGGGCATGCGTGCACGTGTGTGTATGTAAGAAAGAGCTTGCCAAGGACAGATGTCGAATTAGTTAGGTTGATTGTCTGTGCATTCTCAATGCATACTGCTCTCACTAATAGCACCTACACACATACCGATTTTGATCAGAACCACATTTTTAAATGTGAGAGACCCTACAGATGGTGAGGAAAAAAATTGCCACGTGTTCTTACCGCTCTTAAGGGGCCTGACTTACGGAACGTTTGCGCCTGCACAAATGGCCGCAAACTTGATTGGCCACGCAAACAGATGCGCAAGCCGATCAACTAACCCGGCACACGCAGGATTGCGTATGGCAAACCCATAAAACTGCTACATTTTGTTCATTGTAGGAGAAGTATATGCAATAGCGAAATGTATATGCGATTAAATTAGCCTGCGATTGGCTGCCGACCTGTTCAGGGTAATATAGGCTGTCGCAAAAAAACTTTGTCTATACTCGTAGGACTGGGTTTTTTCCCCCCCTCCATACTTCCCCAAGCCATCACTCCTCCCCTTAGAAGACACCCCCCTTCCCATCCATCTGGGGAGGGCTGTTAGACATTCTCAAAAGATTCCAGATTCATCCATCCACTGAAAGACAAATCATTTACAAATGGACGGTCTTCAACATGACAGTAACTGTCAAAATTGGACACCCATCAAAACTATCACCCAGAAACAACAGAAAGAAAAAAAAAGGTCAAGGCCGTTGCAGATTTCTCTGGTAGCATCTCGGATAAATGTGCACGCCTCTGCTATTAGATGAAAATTGAATAACCGTGACGTTTCATGGGAGCGTTTCTACAAGGAAGCATCTGCTCTTAAAAAAAAAAAAAAAAAAAAAAAAAAAAAAAAAAAAAAACAAAAAAAAAAAAGACAAATGTGCCGTTTTCAACTTTTCCAGTGAGTACGTGGACAAGCCAGAAGCCTTTTGGGATTCTTGACCAGAATATCCTCCTGCCATCACTCATGGAGTTAAAGCTGGGATGGAAATGGAAGTATGAAACAACATTTCCTTGTGCCAGTCGGTGGCGTTATTAGTACAATAGATTTATTTCTTTTTTTATCCATAGATGTGAAGAAGTGTGAACTGTCATCAAGTGTGTAATATTTTGAAAAGATACGAACATCTGAAGTGAAGTTCCAACAGCTTTTGATTTCACAGTGAATCATCCAAATGCGCCACACCGCCAAGGCCACGCCCACTCAGCATGTGTGGTGAGGTCAACTGGACAGCGACACTTGCTTTTGACGACGAGGGAGGGCTGTGGACAGTGAGTCTCAGGTGGCGAACTTCATATTGCAATTATGCCAACAAAATAGAGCCTGCTATGTTCATACAATTCACTGAGGGCAGAACCAAATATTTTCAAGTAACCCGGCCCAAAAAGATTTTGAATTGCAGTCCTTCACTTTTTGTACAAAATCCTACTAACCATATATTGTAGCAGGCAAAATTCTTTAATATACAAACATGGGTCATGTCACATTTGGGACTTGAAAGAGTAATCTTTTTTTTTTTTTTTGCAGAACAGACACTTTGTACAAGCAGCTTAGTTGTTTATTGTGTGCGCATGCACCCGTACATAAACCTGAACTCATCCAGCATGCATTTGCATATCAGCCAAAAGTATCTGAGCACATTTCCTTGCTCCGATGAAGCAAATCATTCCCCACCACGCAACAAAGAGGCTTATTACACTTCGCGATCGGCGCTCATGCTGGGAATCAAATGGTGAGAGAAATGTCATTGCAGTAATGGTGGCGAGTAAGTGACTATAACCTGAGATCAACTTAACATTAAGGAGCGCCCCCTGGGTACTTTAACAACAAGAGAGAATGAGCTGACGGCGAAAAGTATGCGATGCAGTGAGACAACGAGCGCTGAGGTAAGAGACACACAAATCACGCTGTGCGTTTTGACCAAACCCTCTCGCATGATCCCGCCCGCCTCTTTCCGTTTCGCCATGTCTCTTGCTTCTCCTCAGGTCGTACGACTCGGCGTGCCTCGTGATTTAGCGCTGGCATCGTGATTCAGTCAAATCTACTTCTTTCTTCAACTAACGAAGTTGTCATCAAGTGTACTTAACCACTCCTTGTATGCTAACAAATCATTGCATTTCGTCAGGAAGACTCTTTTTCAAAGAAAAAGTAACCCCATTCACTTCTTCCTTCATTGTGGAATGACAAACTGCATTTTGGTACAGACTCCTGCTACATTTGTTACTTTATCAAACTAAAAATGTTCATGAAATAATGTGGCCCGCTACATCCATCTTGCCATTTTCTTTATCACTTGTCCTCATTAGGGTCGCAAGTGAGCATTAGCCTATCCAATCTGACTTGTGTGTGAAAAGCAGGATACATGCTGGACTGGTTACAAGTCAAATAGAGGGCACATATTGACAACCACTCATTCACACCTCCTCAAATGCGGAGGAGCGGGAGGGACCTCTGGAGGAGACAGGCAACAACATCGGCACATGGGACATGGGGTGAGTCTTGAGCAATAGCGTGATCTTGAGTTTTCGGACTACGGGATTGCTCATGTCTTCAAACTCAATTGGACCGATGAAGCGTGCGTCCAGTTTCCATGCTGCTCCTGTAAACCGAAATAACTCCTGCTAGTTGTATTCTCTTTTTAGCAGCAGAGCGAACACCTCTTACAGGGCGAGGGAACCGCCACAGGATACGCACAGGGTTCGAACTCGACCTCTACATTCCCAATCCCTATTCATGTCAACAGCAACGAATGATTCATAAATGAGAATCGAATCATTATTCCTTGTACTATTCCAAAATAAAGACATCTTTGTCCAACAAAAGAAAAATTCGATATGATTATTTGAAAGCTATCTATTGAACTGGAAAGAGAGTACACTGCCGTGTTTTGGATTCAGCTTCTCCTTCCGGAAAGGGTTTTCTTTTTACTTTAAAATGGCTTACTTTTAACCAGGATCCCTCGCCATACCATGGCCAAAAGTACAACCCGGGTTGGTTTTGTGCAGTGCTGTAAAATGCAGTAATCCACACCTGCTGGGACCATCTGCCCTCTTTCTAGTTTTCGTGAATCATTTTCGTGAATCATCATCAGCCCGACTCACAGCGGTTCTCACGGTGCTGGGAACTCTTAACGGATGAATACATACTGCGTGCATCGGATGCATTCTGTAACGGTGAGACGAGTTGTACGGCTTCCTCTACTGCCGGAATTAGACAAGCACAAAGACAAGGAGTCCAGGATCAACAATTGCTGCTGCTGATCTCCCCATTGTAGCAGCATGCGCTGTTTGACTCCGTCTAATCAAATCGAAAGGCCACTGAGCTTCTCCAAGCACGACGTCTCATCCCGAGCTAATACAGCGGAACGCAGTGTCATCAAAACCACACTCCGCGGCCAAAACCCAGTAGGAAATAGAGTAGTCTGCGACCGATAGTCTCTTGGGAAAGGCTAAGTCGACGACTCCCCTGCCTTCCTCCCCTTTATCCGACGGTCAAAAACTCTCCCCATTTCCTTATAATACACACACACACGCTGTATAAAATTGGATCCCATTGGATATTTTCTTTGAGTTGAAAACAATTTGACCCCCAACATGACAGCAAGGTTAGCAGGAATTTCAACAACAAAAACAACTTTTAGGGATTTATACCACCTGCTGGGGAAAAACAAACAATCACCCTCACCCATGGCTTGTTATAAAAACTCTATAAAATGACACATAATGCATTTCACAAATGTTTAATTAGACTACATTAATTAAAGGTTCCTTCTCTCTTTTTTATCGTTTGCCTCTGCTGCTTTCCCCCCTCTTTCTTTTGGTGATAGATCTGCAGCGTGACCCCCAGTTAATTGAAACCCAGGAGACTCTTGCATAAAATCAGATTTATCTATCCATAAAGGGATTTTGTTAAAAATAGTCCAAATCCAGCGGCTCACAACTCAGGGCCTCCAGCTACCAAGCCGAGCTTGGCTCCAACCTCTTTTGCCCTCTCACAGTCGCCACGGTGAAGTAAGAGCTGCCTTCTGCTAACTAGCTGGGGATCCATTAATTAATTGCAGGAAAACACAGACATTATATCTGTGGGGCAAATTTCCCCCTCGCCCACATTCCCCTCTGAAAAGAAAGCGTGTGTGTGTGTGTGTGTGTGTCTTGTCCCTCATTCGTAGCTCTTCCGAAATGTCTCAAATGTCCCCCAGACAATTATAGGAGAAAGTAATGATGGGCGATAGTGATAATGACAAAACATACATCAGATAAAAAACTGTGATTCTGAGAGACAGGTCATATTAAATGCTGACAGTGTACTAGAGTCTGGTAGATTAAGTATTAGGACCACTGTGAAAAAAACAAATACTGTAGTACGAGAATAAAGTTGCAATGTTATGCGAGTAAAGTTGCAGTTATGAGAACACAGATGCAATATTACCAGAAAAAAAATATGTAATATTACCCAAAATAGGGACGTAACATTAGCGATAAGAAATTATTTTATGAAGAAATTGCACACGTGTAGTTACAACTTTCGGTGAATAAAGTTGTAACTACAGGCATAAACCTATACCTGTCAAGCATGCATCTTGTGAAGTTACACTTTAGTAAAACTAAGACAAACAATGTTTATCGCACAGCAACCCCATCATCGATATGAGCTGATTAATGTTGTAATGTTTAATATGGCCAGATTACTTGAGGAGTGTATGGATCAAGACTACTGGTCTCAGATTGTCGCTTTATTTTTGTGCGGCAATGTTTTAATTTACATCAGGATTTTTGGGGCCGATCAGCGAGTTTAAAACAAAAAACGATATCCGATCACAAGATGGATCAATGTGTCTATTTAAATGACACGTTCATTTCCTGTATATACTTGTGTACTTAATTGCTCCAAAAAATTTATCTTTGTTAATCTATTTGTGCCAGCGAGGCATAGTGACAGAAAGAACAAACTAATGGTCTTCTATTAGATGGCAGGAAGTAAATACAGTAATTAATGTATCCACTTCTTGTGACATTTTGGTTTGTTGTGTGCCGTGAGGTTTTTCAATTGTAAAATATGTTCCTTGGCTCCATAAATGTTGGAAATCGCTGCTCTAGTCAGATCGTGTATTCTAATCAGTCAGGTCAAACCAACATTACAACAGGACAGAAATAGTGGGTGTATCCAGCCATCCATTTTCTGAGCCGCTTCTCCTCACGCGGGCGTGCTGGAGCCTATCCCAGCTATCATCGGGCAGGAGGCGGGGGGGGGTACACCCTGAAAAGGTTGCCAGCCAATCGCAGGGCACATACAAACACACAACCATTCGCACTCACATTCACGCCTACGGGCAATTACATTTTTTTCCCCTTCAATTAACCTAGTATGGATGCATGTTTTTGGGATGCGGGAGGAAAGCGGAGTACACGGAGAAAAGCCAGGCAGGCACGGGGAGAACATGCAAACTCCACACAGGCAGGGCCGGGGATTGAACCCCGGTCCTCAGAACTGTGAGGCAGACAGACTGGCCATTTTGTGAAACACTGTTTGGAAATGTGTACTTTTCAATATATGGACATAAGCTTTTTTTTTTTTTTTTTTAAATAAAGAAGTCAGTCAAATCCAGGTGAGAGACTGTTTAAAAAAACAAAAACAAAGAAAACAATTCCATGATAATGAGGTTTCTCGGTTTCTTTTTTGTGAAGTTGTACTGTATATACTACATTTCCAAAAGTGTTGCCTCATACTCAAATAAAAAGGTGACCTTAGAAATATATATAAATATTTCTTCTTTCTTCTTCTTTAAGCTAGAGACGAGGCAACATTTATTCAATATTTCTTTCCTCTGAGATGAAATCCTCCGATTCTGTTCATACTGTGACAAAAGGTCTGTGCTTTTCTGACTTTTATAAATGTATTGAATAAATTTGAACGATTCGAACCCCGGTCCCCAGAACTGTGAGGCAGATGCGCTAACCAGTCGTCCACCGTGCCGGCACGTTCCAACTAACAAAACCAATTCGGGTTGCGTCCCTACAGTAGGAACTTAAGTCGTCGTAAACTGAACACCCTCTGTAATTAGATTGTGCAGTTGAACGAAGTGTCTGATGAATGCGAGAAAATGTGAATGATTTGGAATCCGTAGCATAAAAGACTGTATTCTGATCTTTCAGCTATTCGGGCAAGAGACGTAGGTCCGAAGCTGTGGATCTAATTAAAGCGGCCTGGGATATCCACCGAATGCCGAGAAGAAGCCTGCAGGGATCCTAGTGATGCAGCGCCCTGAGGACAAGAGCCACAAATGAGCCCCTCTATCTGTAGACGTACTTGGGTAATTCATTCATTAGAAATAGAGCGTCACCTCGCTCCCATGTGACTATGTGTGCAGGTTTGTGAGTTGTGCCAATGAGCGTGCATTTGTGGCTCGACTTTTGTGTTCGGTTTAGCTGGGAATGAATACAAGATGCAGCTGCATTGTCTGTCCAATCAGTACTCGCAGGCTCCCCCTGCTCTGCTTCCACAAGAAATTAATAGGTGGCATGCATTGATGCGTTAAATTACTTTGCATTGAACACCGCAGACAACCGGATTATTTATTCTTTTATGTGCTCCATATTAAAGCGGAGGCCTTCTGTTTTGCTATTGTTTTTATATTAGCTCGTTTCCCAGTGCAAAATAAAAATCAATCACGTTAATGTTTTCGTGTCCCACAGATTGATATGTGTCCTATTTACAAATAATGACATATTTGAATATACTGTTGCTAATTAACACATGATTCTTGAAAATGTTAGTACATTATTTGAAATAAGTTCTATTTATACTGTGGTTTGTTTTGCGGTGCAAAACTACACAGTATCATGCTGCAAGGTTTTACACACTATATATGGGAACCAAAATAGTAGAAAGCATCTCTCATTATGTTACAATGCAGTTCTACACCAAGTTAAATGTTGGACGGAAGGCTGTCTTGTACAGTATGTTCAGACTTACTGTACATGCTCAAGTTGTTCGAATTCTATCGGTGGAACGTGACACCCCTGCGGCGACAGTTAATTCAACTTGGGAGTAATGATGATCACCAACTCTGGTTTGGAACCAGCAACGAAAAGATGTTGAACTGAACAAAATACAGTTGAACAATAATAATCACATTAATGTGCACAAAAAGAAACGTGTTGCACATGGTCTTCTGCTTGTTTGGCAGACCAGAGGACAGGGAAATGTCGCCAGTTGGTGAGTCCTTCTCATGTCACTGTTATTCAACGAGTCATCTTAAATCTTAGAAAGTTCTTTTCGCGCTCACTTTCGGACGTGTTCAATTCCAAAGGAAATCGGAGAGGTACGGTGGCAAACACGATCTTAATCGGTTGCACGTGATTACAATGTGGTAACCTGATGTCATTTTCCCCCCTTTTCCTCGAAAATAAATAACGTGTTAGTTGAACACATTTTAATCATGTGCAACCAACTTACATGTTTGAATTAAGTCAATTCAAAGGACTTTTTCTTAGTTAGTTAGCTTAGTTCAAATTTTTGAATTAAGAACTACTAACTGAACTAATTCATTTTTTTCCAACGATGAACTGAACTTTGAACTAGTCACCGTAGAAAATGAACTTTCCGAACCCTGATGCTGTATTATTTCACATCGCAATATATATTGCAGGTTTAAAAAAATAAAATCAATCTTATAAATGCCATCTTTCCCCTCTGTTTTCCCTTTCATCAAGAGGGCCCGTTGTTTCATTTTGCCAGGCGGGTTGGGGGTGGAGGGGTGGTTCTCCTCTCCCCCACACTGGACCACTGTCAGCGGGAATCTCCTTCAAACCCCTGCTGCTGCCTGGGATGGCATCGCCTCACGCTGCCTCTGCGCATATGCATGTCATGTGGTGTCAGTGCAAAGGTGCCCGCTGATGTTATTGGGCCTGATGGTAGCATATTCCCTGCTGATAGCTATGATTGCCATATTCAGGTGAAGCTGCGTCTGCACATATGTGTGTGCCCTCTGAGCCCGCCCTTCACTTTATGGTCAGTGCCCAGGCTGACTGCTTAGCCCCCTGCACCTACACAGGTCTGTGGTAAGGATTCAACATGGCAGCTGCAGGTTTATGAGGGTGATTTCCCTGTTTTATCTGCTTTGTTTCACCTGGTTCTACACCCTTTGCCCGTGTAACTTCCCCTTCCCCATCACTCTTGTCTTTTTCCACGTGGCTGAGCTTGCAATAGGAGAGGGTTGACTCACCAAGTCTGGCTGGTGAGGGCCAACCATGCGCCATTTTCCCTCAACAAGTTGAACTTCAATACATGGAGAGGAGAACCAAATATTAGTGGAAAAAATACAAAAGCAAATTTGAATAACAATCAACTTCTGGATCTGTATGTTGACAGTCCAACTCAAAAGCTACTAAAGTACTGTAAAGAAGTACAAGTACTTTGTTACTTCCCACCTCTGCATAAGTTGGCACAGTGACCATTAGTATATACTTAAAGGGCATGGGCAATGAGGATTCACACTTCACTCTGGTCCCGGCATCACGCTATATCCTCTTAGACTCTGGCGCCATTCTGCCTCTGATAATAGGTCATAAGTCAACAACTTCGAGGGTCACCTTCACAACTGTTCACCCTACACTGATACCTGATATATATAAAACAGGAAAAAGCACTGACAACGTTGTCTCGGGTGGGCGGTGTTAAAGGGGCTAAAAACTACAAAACCAATTACAGCAGAACTTAAAATCAAATGCCCCAGAATTTGACCCCTATTTTCTGGAATATATGGAGTCACACAACACATCTGAGGTTGAACTACCGTTATGCGTGATGTCAATATGAGCTGTTAGCAAATCTCACAAGACCTTATTTTAGACAGTGTCTAACAAATCTCTCTCACACTGTTCTTAACACCTGTAAAGATACACGGAACCTAAATTCAAAAGAGCAATGGCTTTGGTGGCTCCACTTGTATTGAAAATATGTTAGTAATATTCAATGTGATTTAAAATGACATTTGGTAGATTTTCTCACTTGGTGGACACCAGGAAGCACCCACGGGAGTCTGCTGTTCTGGCACACAGTTAACATTCTGCATTTGTCCAGCACTCTGTAATTTATTGGATCTCATCTGTCCACGCTTTTGATTTATATACTGATTTGAAAAATAAATAAAAAGTGATAGGAACCTACACTGGAGTGCAATGATGGACTGTGTCGACATGCCGGAGAAGAGAGATGAAACATTGGGAGGAAATTAGATATTATGCCCCCCAGACAACTGCAGCCAGCAGCACATTCATTATTGGTGGGATATTTATTATTAAGAATTTCTCTACATGAGTGACTGCTGTGGAATATTTCTCCCCCTGCTTGAGGTAGATAAGTCTTACAAAACGGGCATGTGAACATTGAACATGTGTGTTTGCGGCCATGTTGTCAAGCTCTCAAAGCAAATGGTTTGGCTTGCCGCATGTCGGACTCAAGTACAGCGCTCCGGGTGTAACTGAAAAATACATGGCAATCTTGGTCGTAGGGCGCGCCATCGCACGGTTGAGCCCATTTGTCAAGCCGTCAAAAATAGCTAAAAAGCTAAAAACATGCCAGGACTTCGAACCACTGCTCTGCTTCAATTTTAATCACAGCGCAGTGAATTTCAAACAGCGGTAAGGATCGCTGTCTAAACCTCAACAATATTTATTTAATTTCCAACCACCAGGGTTCCCCTCGACCTACAGCTCCTCCACTCTAATCCGCTTCAATTAAGTTTCCTCCCATTTTTCCTCATCCATTTACAGCTAGGCGGCACCTGCGCTAATTGTAGCGGTCGACAATCGCTTATGTTTTGCATCCTTAACAGCGTTTTAAGAGGCAGGTGGAGTGAAGGGGCAGGGGCATGACATAAACATCTAGCCCAGGGACTTTTGGGTAAGTGTGGCTCAGCCCAGCAGATGGCCATCATATTATGTAGGGGAAGGTTTCTTACAGAGGCTGCGGTGTGGGTGGCTGGGGTGCAATGAATCAGAGGTTGAAGGCAGAAATAGAAGGAAGGAGGCAATTCAACTGGACTTGACTCAATTACAGTCAATTTGCAAAAAAAAAAAAAAAAAAAAGGTTTTTAATGCTGTGGAAATTGTAATTCTTTTCCATGATCCCTGAAAGAAAAAAAAAACTATTCTGTTGATTTCCTATTTATTGTCCCACTACACAACTCTCTCTCTCTCTCCGCGTCGATGGACGCCAATTGATCATGTTATATGCTTCTCTGCTCATATTTGTGCGTCTCAAGACGTGGGACGCACACAAAAAGAGATCCCTTTTACATACACACACACAGAACCTTTCCAAAAAAATGTGAATATCATGAAAAAGTTTATACTTGGTTGGGAATCCCTTTGCTTTTATAACTGCCTCGATGCGCCGTGGCATTGAAGCAATCAGCCTGTGGCTTTCAGCAAAAGGGTGCTGATACTAAATACTGAGCAAAGGGTCTGAATACTTATGGCTGGGTGATATTTCAGTTTTTCTTTTTTAATAAATCTACAAAAAATTTCTTTTCTGTCAATATGGGGTGCTGTGCGTACATTAATGAGGGGAAAATTGATTTCAGCAAATGGCTGCAATATAACAAAGAGTTCAAATTTAAGCGGACCTGAATACTTTCCATACCCACTGTATAAGGGCAGCGTTCCCGAAACTTTGTTATCACCTTTGACTGTTTTCATGTGAAGACATTTTTGGTTATTTACACCATATATATAATTAGCCATGTTTTTAAGATTTCTTTGATTCGCACACACCAGCCGTATGCAGTATCCACAAGTCCGAAGGTTTTACAACAGTGCCGTAAAGGGTCATGGCGTTGGTTGGTGCACGTTGCCTTACCTTTTGCCGAATGAAGCCTTTGTGAGCACATAGTTGTTGTTTGCACATTATTGGACAATAATCAGGCTATGAAGCTTCGCTTTGTGTCGCTGGTCCCTGTTCCTCGCTACCATTCCGTGGTCCCACTGCCGCTCGTATGAATGTTGAATGTATGAGGCTGGCGTTGCTAGCTTGTGTCATCATTTTAAGGCTAACCCGAATTCAGGCCGTTTATGCAGTCAGGCGGTTTCAGTCGTGTTTTCTCCTTTCATCATCACAACATACGGCCTTTGTACGGGATGCTTCTGTGATAAAATAATTTCAGAATGACACTGAAAATGCCATTTTCAGCGGGCGAACATTTATAGTGACTTAGAAATTTGTACTGGCCCTGGTCCAAGACCGCGGCGTAGTGGATCCAGGCCACTGTTAATATCAGACCCTGAAGCGACCCTTCCACAAACATGGCATAATATGGTTCAAGCAGTTTCTTTGGTTCTCGAGTCAGCAATTTGTTCACATCTCAAAAGAAGGGACATTCCTTTGACGACAACATTGTCCATGTCTAGATTTAAAGGACCACTGGTTTGGAACACGTGTGCAAGAAGCCATCTATGTCAAACTAGAAAGGCCCTTCCTAAACAGAGAAGAGGTTTATGTCATCGCGTATCGTCTGCTTTAGGGCTGCAATGAATACTTGAATGATTCGAGTACTTCAAATACAGAAAAAGCTCAAGGAATTATCTCTGCCTTGGGGATCTGCTTTTTTAACTTATTCACTGGCAGCCCTCCTAGTTAGATTGCGTTTGATACTCTAGCTGTAATTATGTGCATAGGCCTCTAAGAGGACGGGCGGGGGTGAGTCGTGTGACATAAGCGTAAGGAAGGGTCTTGGAAGATGCTGTTGGCATGAGTTGTGACTGACAGCAGCTCGTAAGTTTGTGATGTTCCTGTGTTGCCGTGAGTTCAATAAAGCGACTGAAAGTGTCTTGGCGACTCAACTTCCTCATTACAATACTACCTTACAATACTATTGGTATATCCAGTAGCTGCCCTGCCTGTTAATAGCAAGAAAGAGTTAATAGTCAAGCTGAGACATCTCACAGTGCTTAACAAGCACCCTGAATTTGTTAGGTCACGTTATAGTTGTGCACACTGTAGTTGCATATAATGGCCGGGGTACTTACATCATATATGCAAGTGGCTACATTTTGAGTCAAGTACTGTAGGTGTTGGGGGGGACATTTTGAATTAAAGGTGACACATTGATTCCACTCTTGCAAATTACTATGACCTGCATGACAAATAATCTAAACAGACATGTAGCAAGATTAAGAATTCCCCAACATGTTTTGCTGTATTTCCTCTTCAGCCAAGGTTATGATACAAAAAAAAAAAAGTGTGTGTGTGTCTGTGTGTAGCAAGTCTGCATCAAGGCACGACAAAACCACCTTGCTGGCCCCACTGAACCTATAATGAATGGGCTGCCAGCCCTCCCTACTGTGGCTATCTGAGGTTTTAGCACATATAATATAGCAGCCTATTTGCTGGGATGATGAACTCTGGACACTTGCCATTATTTATTAGGGGGGTTGCAGCTGAGCGAGCCCATAGATTGAATTGGCCTTGTTTTCTGGTTGCGTGTGTGGATGTGTTGTTGGGAACAAGGAAAAGGGAATGAAAAAAAGATTGCACTATCGTTGATATAACCATTTATGGTTAACAAAAAGAAGATGACAACATACTACTACAGCAAAAATGACGAATAATTTTGACCTATTATTACATTTATACCAAAAACAGACGATTAGAAGAAAACGTTTACATTTTCTATTGGAGGGTGCATGAACTCAAATTAAGTTTGTATAGCAAAGCAAAAAGCAAATGATCCTGCCCAACCCATAATAGCTATGCTGCAGAGCAGATGAGCCACAAAAAAACTAATAAATAATGTGTTTGCCCAACACAACAACAACAAAAATGTGGACTTTAGTGGAAAGTAAATTCCAATGTGGCTTTGAAAAATGGATAGTTCTCCATGTTGGAAACTGGGGTCAGCCTGCATTGGTATAGGTGTGTTCTGTTCTCCTGGTGTTAAAAGACAAATGATTTAGTTTGCCTTGGGTCGACTGGGCTTTCCCCCATCCAATAATGACCTCTCAGGGAAGAGAATAGCCATTCCCACAGTGATGAAGCAGCACTGTATGAGCACCACATCAGGACGTGTTCATCGGCACACTCATTTTTAATACAGCAACATGACCCTCGCACTTCTAATGGACTGTTTCACTCTTGATCTGTCAACATAGCTTTCATATTTGGTTGTGTCAAGCAGTGCCAACCAGGGGTCTGCAGCTAAACATGAATAATCCACACTGAAAAAAAATAAAACAAAAACAAATCTGACACAAGCGGCCACATTTTATGATATACTAAATTATTAATTGAGTGACTCTAAGGTTTCCTGCCAGGAAGTGAGACTGTAATATCATAGTCGAAAACTACAAGATACACATGCGTGCACACACACCTGCACAACCACTGTTTTGTTGGCCTGTTACAGTGTTACCTTGGATTTCTTAGTTTCCCATTTGTTTTAATCCATTCTTGCATGACAATTTAGTATTGCAAGTGACATTGGGCCTCATTCACCGACAGTATGTACACACAAATGTGTGCCTAAATCGTGTGTACAAACGTGATGCACAAATCAGTGATTCATCAATGTGTTTTTACTTGAATTTATTTACACTGCAGAAAATAACCTCGGACCATGCATACAGTGGGTACGGAAAGTATTCAGACCCCCTTACATTTTTCACTGTGAAATTGCAGCAATTTGCTGAAATAATTTTTCATTTTTCCGCCTCAATGTACACACAGCACCCCATATTGACAGAAAAAAAACCGAATTGTTGAACTTTTTGCAGATTTCTGAAAAAAGAAAAACTGAAATATCACAAAGCCATAAGTATTCAGACCCTTTGCTCAGTATTTAGAAGCAGCAGCCTTTTGAGCTAATATGTAAGCGACGGGTCTGTTGTTGTAATACTTAAATCCAGCGTAGGGGGAGACATAACTATTTAACACCAGACTTTCAGCTTTAATTTGATGAATGTATTTACATCCAAATCAGGTTAACAGTGTAGTAATTACAGCAGTTTTTATATATGCCTCCCACTTTTTAAAGAACCAAAAGTAATGGGACAAATTAACAATCATGGCTCCACTGACTGCTCGATAAAAAGCGCCATTTCCACTACATCATTTGGTGGGCCACCAAGTGAGCCAGCGCGGGAATAACTATGGCAGTTTGTAAATATAAAAAAATTAAATAGTGAAAACTACAGCAAGATGTTAGGAGCTGATCAGCATTGTCATTTCTAGTTGTGGCTTGGGTGAAAAAAAAAAAAATATATTTTTTTTTTTTAAACAAAAAAGAGTTACTCTTGCTTTAAAACATTTTGTTCATTTCATTTCAAATCCACTGTGGTGGTGCTTAGAGCCAAAATGATGAGAATTGTATCGCTGTCCCAATATTTATGGACATGACGGTACCTAATACGTTGGTGAGTGCAAAGTCACAGATTCTAGGACCCATAAATGATAAGACTTGTTCTAACAATACAACATCTGGGAGATTGTTTTATTGTAAAAAAAACAGAATGGAATGCCTTCATCCAAACACTTATGGATAGCAGATTGTGGCAGCTGGATAGAACACTCCAAAATCACAACATTTGATAATTCAGAGAGCAAATTCTTCATATTTGAAAAACCTTTTTAAAAAATCTTGCTGTTTTTCTGGCACGTAGCCATTTAATGGTAAGTAAAGTACAATGTAGTTTCGTTGAGGTGGGGCGCAAAGAGTCACTTCATACACACACTTCTTCTTCCAGTGCAAAACTGATTTGCTCAATGGCTTCCCTTTTGTGAGTCTTCAGTGTTGTTGTCCACATTGGCAATTTGTTGGTATGGGTTCAAAAGCAGCCCACCAGCCACTAATCCCTTCTTATACCACCAGACCCTTCAGTTTGGGGCAGTTTCAGTCTGTATCAGTTGTCTTCTGCTAGAGAGAGCCCCAAAATTCCATCAGGTGTCGTAGTTCAGTCATTGAGTATGTGAGGCTGATTGGTGGAAAAAGAACACACATCCTTTGCTCTATGTTGATCGTATCCGGCCCAAAGCCTGTGATCGGATCCACCCATGGGTGCCTCATACATTGTGTGAGAGAAGTCGGACTTTCTTTCCATTCAGCAGCCAGCTCCTGAGGTCCTTGATTGAGGGAAGCTTCATTTTCTCACGGTTTTTATTGTAAACATTCAGGAAGATGCCAAAGAGCACCAGAAGGCCGCCCCAGATGTACCTGAGCGACGGGGTTGGGGAGAAGTTGGAGGAGGTGACAAAGGTTTAATATTCTAAAGCTTTCCAATTGGACCAGGCACTTTACCTTTTTTTGCATTGTATTTATGCAAGCACTTTAGTGTCATATGTTACAGTATATTTTCCCTCTCTAATGAAAGAAATGATGTTTTCATTGCGGCACTGCTCTGCAAATGACTCTGACCAAAAATAATAACCACAATGGCTAATCTGAACATGTGTTGGTATGATAGTATGATAAAGTGTAGTTCTACAGTTACAACCACGACAATTCGATATATTGTATTGATTGACAGAGGATTATTATTATTTCTTTAATACTAAGTATTTTGTTCCATCAACCCTCTTTGACACGGTCCATTAAAGTAGTTATTATTATTATTGGATTGGATCTCATTGAAGAATAACACATCTAAAGTAAATTCAGCAAGCATAAAAAAAAGTTGCAGTTAGTGTGTAAGTGCTTGTATTGCGTGAACGAAATCATGTTAGCAGAAAGAAATGTGGGCTTTTTGACAGAGCCAATGAGTAAGTGCACCAGTGAGTCATAGACGGGGAGACAGAGGAGTGGAGTACTTAAAGGTACAGCAATGGACTGCGGACAGGAGGAAATGAGGGTCAGGGAAGGCAAATCTAAGTTTTCTTAGTCAAAGCAGAGTTCAGTGTTCACGTAGTTTAACAGAAGAAGAACACTGGCCAAAGGTGGCAGTACTTACTGGAAAGTGAAGGGTTTGGTGAAGAACATGAAGGAAAATACAATTGATATGGCTTTCCGCCCTGTGGTCACTGCAAAGAAAAACACAGTCATGGTCCTGGCAACAACTGTTAGAGGAGTTATTTTATTTTGCTTTGGACTTCAAGCAAACTATTGGAGACTTTCTAAACTGGCTTTTTAATAACCGGTATTTTGTGGGGAAATGTTCTAAAAATCATTCAAATCAAATCCAGATATTTGAAAATAAGTTGGAAAACTGACCTGTAACTGCAACCAGAGCATCAAACAGCTTAATCAAGGCCAACACAAAGGAGATGCCCAAAAAACCAGAAAGAGAGAAACAGAATGCATAACCATACGTCTTCAGAGGGTCCTAAGAGAAGTTGCAGACATTACAATTAAAAATATTGCAGATTCATATTGGATCAATACCGTAATGCACCCCCCAATGTTGACCTCAAAATTCTGGAAAACCCTTCTATGTATGATGCATTTGTACAATGCATGATTTTGCTTCTACCCATATGATCAAAACAAATATTATCTGTTTTTGACAGAGCCAATGAGTAAGTGCACCAGTGAGTTTTTTTTTTTGTTAGTTTTTCCCAAATAATTATTCTGAATTTAAGCACTTTTGTGAACACTTAATACTTTCTTTTTATTTACTTGCTCTTATTTTGAAATTCAGTTCTACTTTTATTTAGTAAATGAGAAAAGACACAGTTGTGCTCATATGTTTGATTACCCAGGCAGAATTTGTAAGATGTATACAATTCTTTTAAGAAAACATGGACCAGATGAAACAATTTTATTTTAAGGGGATTCAAATTAAACTGTCAAACATTAAAGAAATTAATGACGGTTGTTGTTCAGTCATCAGTCGGATTTTAAAAAACTATTTCACAAATTCTGCCAGGGTATGTAAACTTATAAGCACATCTGTACATATATCCAGTCATACGTACTGCTGTCATATTGGAAGGAAAATGTAGGCTACACCTTTTTCATAACCTCTAGGTTTAATTCGTTAGAGCTCTCAATGCCATGAGGCACATTAGGCTGCAACTGCGGTTTCTGTGGCGGTGCCATATTAGAATGAAAGTGTACACCTTTCTCATCACCTCTAGGCGGCGGTGGCATATTTGAATGAAAGTGTACAGCTTTTTCATAACTTCTAGATGGAAGCATACATTTATAAAATGTTAAAGTTTTTTCCATTTTCCCTTATACCTATGGATAAAGCACATGACAGATGTTTTTGTGTGTGTGGGGTTGGGGGGGGATGCACATTATACATGAGAAATTACGGTACATATTCCTGATGATGACCTTTTAACACCACATGAGCTTTGCAATTAAATAGCAAATATGTGTGCACTCACCTCTGAGAAGAAAGCCACAGCTGGTCCCAGCCCACCCACACAGAGCAGCCCTGTCAGTATGTACACAAAGCCGATGGAGTACGAGTAGAGCACCTGCAAATGCAGCACACACACACACACACATACTGTACATATCTATCTAGCTATATGTAGTGGACACGCCATGAAAAGATGACACCCAAAACCCCAGTCTGCAGCGACCGCCGCTCTTCCCGCCGAGGTAGACGACCACGGAGTGGCGAGGTTCAACTTCGTAAACAGACGCCAAGTGAATTACCAGCCGGGAGCATCAAAGTGAGACCAGGCATCTGCTATCGAACCCTGACGCTAAGTGAATTACCAGCAGCATCTGCTGCGGAGACAAAAGACACCTAGTTTTACACCAGAACGCTAAATTAATTGACTTCCACCACCAGCCATCCCAGAGAATCTCACCAACAAAGGCGTCTCCGCCGTGCTGTGTACTGCGACCTTTGGCCAGTCAAGCCGGGACAATGGACGGGGTACTCGCGACAGCCACAGGCGACGGAACGTAACTGCAGACACGGGTTCATTAACCACAATCTTTACCGGACCTGACTGGGATTTAATATTTTAAGAACTTTACATGAACGCCACTAGTAGTGACTGTATTTCTGCAAACTTGAATGTCTGATGTCGAATCTGTTGTCAACTGAACCAGATGAAATGTCTCACTCCACACCAGACAAATGCCACATTGCAAATATTAGTGTTCTCAACAATCATATAACATTTGAAACATTCGTTACAGGTATTAATAAAGAGGATGGGCGTGGGACAATGCAAAGCGGAACAATGGAGCTGGAGGTGGCGGAAATTAAGATGTTGAGGTTCGCTCTCGGAGTGACCAAGTTGGATAAAATTAGAAATGAGCTCCTCATAGGGGCAGCAAAGGTTTGATGTTTCGGAGACAAAGTTAGAGAGAGCAGACTTCGATGGTTTGGACACGTCCAGAGGAGAAATAGTGAGTATATTGGTAGAAGGATGATGAGGATGGAGCTGCCAGGCAAGAGAGCTAGAGGAAGACCAAAGAGAAGGTTGATGGATGTCGTGAGGGCAGTTGGTGTTCGGGAGGAGATTGCAGGAGATAGGCTTACATGGAAAAGCATGACGCGCTGCGGCGACCCTTAAGGGGACAAGCCGAAAGGAAAAGAAGAAGAAGAAAATAAACATCTGCCTCACAGTTCTGAGGACCTGGGTTCAAATCCCGGCCCAGCCTGTGCTGAGTTTGCATGAGTCGATGGGCATGGTCTTGTCCGGTTTCCTCAGTCCCTTAGACACGCCCCGTGGGTATTTAACCTCTGACTCGCGCCTCTTCTCGCTCTTTCGTGTCTGGCTCTCTTGTTTGTTTCATCGGCGCAGTTCGGCCGTGCCGCCGCCCGTACCCCCTTCCTTTTCTTTTGTCCTCCGGCGTCAACACGTGCGCGAACGCCCGCCGCAACCAAGCCAGCGGTGTTTCGATCGACGAAACCGGCTATACGGCTTCAATATTTTTTCCCTAGCTGTGATCGGTCGACGGAGCCTCAGCAAGCAACTACCTACATCCCATACCGGTCACACACGCAGCTGGGAACAAGAGCTGGGCTCACCACTAGGTCAATCGGTAGGAAAGATATGAGGGCACCCCGACAGGGGCAAACATTTTCTTCTTCCGCCTATTTTGTTTTTGTTTTATTTTTCTCCACAGTTTTCTACAACAACCTGCTTTGTTTTCTTCCTGAGATGTCAGGAGAAAGACCATTCCAACCTGACTATCTTTCTTTCTTTCACCAGGGTTAGTGTTATTTTCTTCTGGTAGTTAGACTCTGTGTGTTTCCCTATAGATCCCTTGCAGATGTCATTAAATATTCTATAAAATTGAAAAAAAAATATTGGCTCTAGTTTTCCCTCGCCCAGATGACCCGCTTCTGGGCGAGGGAAAACTAGAGCCAATATTTTTTACTCGTCATGAGGGGTCTTTGAGCATGCTTTTTCTGGTCCCTCACCTAGGACCTGTTTGCAATGGGTGACCCTACCAGGGGCGTGAAGCTTAGCTCTTAGGATCACTGGGCCACACAAACCCCCCCACCACGATAAGGTTGCTGGTGGTATTCAAATGTAGTCCCAATTCCTTACCCTTCATCTTGACTCCCCCAAACAGAGGGCTAAGGGGAAGGGGTAAGACAAAGGGGAAGGGTTCAGGGGGGAAGAATTGGGATTGGCTCTAAAACTAAGAGTAATTTTTATCCAAAAGACTAAAACAAAAATGGATGCCAAAAGCAATACTAATCATAAATACAAATGTCAGCTTTCTGGTCATTCCTGCCAGATTTAAAATAAGATATACAACTCACCAGAACAGGCTCCAATATTATGCCTGAACAAAACTATAAATGTTTACTTTTACAACATTTCAAATCCAACTGTCCATGTCAAAAAAACTATATGGAGTTAAATAGAGGTTAAATACCATTTCAGAATTGGAGCCATTATGAAGTTTCATGGCTTTCTCCTGTACATTTCCAATAGCAGCATCTGCACACAGTGCCAGGGAAATGAGGAGAACCCCTGCAGATAAACAAATATCTTAAACATGCAGAACATAAACTACTTTTTTTCCCTATGTTTTAAAAAGAGATAGCTACAGTACTTACCTGTGACATTAAAGTTGGGTGCCACTTTGCTGTCAGCAAGCGTGAACCAGATAAGCCCGAAACTCATGCAGACAGCAGCAAACACCTCAGCCACATTATAGCGTTTACCTGAAACACAGGGAACAGAGCAATAATTCCACACGGAACCTGAATGCAAATCTGAGAGCAGATATCCTCGACTCATTGAGCATCATTCACTAACAGTGCGTACGCACACGTTTGTGCTTAAATCGTACGTACGCACATTTGATGCACATGCATAAAAACCTGTCAAATCTCTTGAAAAGCTGTTGTGTGTAATAATTTGGAACAGTGCAAGTTTTTTATTTTTCAAAAAAATTGTTTTATCATTGGCAGGTTTGTTCAAAAAATATTTCAATTACATTTTGACAGTTGAATTGAAAATCATGCCAACTATCATTTGCATCAACTATTTAGGAAACATCAGAGAACAATAGCATTTGCATATTAACTTGGAATGCAGTGTAGTTTGAAGGGAGCGGAATTGATAGCTAAAATTAAGAAAATCCCCTTCATAGTTTTATTCAACTATTTTAATTTAGATCAAAATTATTTTTTTTAAATTTTGGTTTGTACTTTTGTTGATTTGAATATTACGGTATTATTGCATGTGGGCTACCAGACCTCACTCAATAAAAAGACCTTTGACTCGAACAAATTATTTGTGGCCCTTTAATATCTGTATCTCAGTAGACCTGGGAGAGTCATACTATTCATGGCCAGTTTTTGTTTTATATATATATATATATATATATATATATATATATATATATTTATTTAAAAAAAAAAAAAAAAAAAAAAAAAAAGGGCTAAACTAACCTTGTACAAATACTCCTCCAATCATGACAGGAATGAGTTTACAGCACTTAAAGATGACCTGTGTTGGGTAGTTCAAGTAACCCAGAGAGGAGTTAGAAAGACCAATGGTGCCCACTGTTAGAAATGCAAGGATCATGTATGTCTTCCCGGGTATCCTGGAGGATTTAAAAGAGCAACCAAAACCAGTTATTTGAATTTCTGTAACGTACTGTACTTTCTAATACAGTATTATAGTTGTACCTTCTGCGTCTGTCTTGTGTGAACTGAAGCTCCACGAGTCCAAATACAGAGTACAAACCAAACTGGACAAGAGTGAGGTACCAAGCAAAGGGCTTGAACCCCTCCACAGAAAATATTAGCTCCTGAGTGGCGAGACAAAGAAGATGGTCACATTCGGCGTTTTTGTCACATATTCCTGCATTTTAAACATATTTTCCATATTTGTTTTTTACATATTGCTGGCATCAGACAGAATCCTCGTATCTCCAAAACCGCCACTTTTCAGGAAACCAAAATAACTGCATTTTTTGTTGATTCATTGACAGTACACCATCAAAAAGAGCAAGCCGTTTTTTAACTCTTTAGATTGGCCAACAATTTGTAAAAATAACAGACCCATATGGGGACTGACCAATAGTATAAAGTAAATTTGTGAAAAACTATTCAATTTACCAAATTTGGAAATAGGTTTCGGGCCAACCCCAGCTATATGCTATTTTCAAGGAACCAACTAGCTAGAGCGTTGTATTGTCCTTGTTACCTGTAGATAGCCATAAATGAGGTAAAAGAGGAAGACTCCAGCCACACAGATGAAGAACTGTGTGGGGCCACTGAAATTGCTGAGGCTGATTCCCAGAACCCTCAGTTCCTCCAGAGATTTTATATGAGGGGACATCGCCTCTGTGGATGATGGAATGGATATTGAAACGTGCTTCCGTGAACTGTTGTGCCCTACCAGGCCATATTTAGCACTCATTCTGTCCAGGATGTGCTTGTGGCTGTGTGAACAAAACAATTCAATTGATCAATTTAATATTTTTAGTTCATCTGCTGAGGTATTAATACCTGAGCCATCTTATGTTATGCTACTAACAGTTTTACCAGATAGTCTTGTGCCAAGTTATGAATCAACATTAAAGCGAAATTACACATTTCTTAATCGCGTTTTACAATTATAACTAACATCGGAAAACACGGTGTTCCAAAAATATGATGCTTCGTAGTCTGACAACTAATTCTTGCTCAAATATGTGGAAGATGTGTAAAATCTGGACGCGTTTAATATAAAAACTCAAGTTTAAGATGACAGTTTGATTTGACTTTTTTGGGGATGAATAATATTTTCTAGCAATCAAAAGGCATTTTGTGTGCAGCGTACATTTTCGATGACATGCAATTATAAGAATTCAAATAAGAAAATGAGCAAAATGTGTCACATGTAGTTCGCACATTGATCATTCTATTTTTCAACATGGACCCCATTGCATTTCGTTTGCCTGGGTCAGGTAGTTAATCAGCTGTAGACATTTCAAATGATTTTTGGGAGACTACCAATATTTCATGTACTGACGAACATGGATGAAGTGTATTCCGTGGAAATGTACACCTAGTCAGTCATCTGTTACATTAGTTTATATATGGAAGTTTCAATATATGACATAACACTAAACTATCACAATGCTAGATTGTCATAGTGTCAATTAGCAGAAAGGTTAAAAAATAAGGCTAGGCTACATCCTGGTACCAAACAAAGCACACATTGTCATTCCACCATTTTACATCTGAGCACAAAAGAGCTATGAGTAAACTGAAAAAGACGAGTGCTGTTACAAGATGTGCCTTCGAAGCATGTCGGGTGTTTCCGCAACGCGCGTCACAAAGCTTGCTTCATTTACGGGAGAAGTCGGAAGTGATGACGTGATGAAGCCTCGCTGCCCGGCTGTACCACATGACCGATTCGAGAAGTGCTTCACATTTTGCCGTAAGGTTTGACAGCAATATAAACCTCTCATGTCATGTAGGCTCCATTCAAAATGTATGTTTTTAATAGAGTCGTCGTCACCTCAGAGTTTTAGATAAATATTTTATAGTTTGTAAAAGCTACTAGAGTTTGGAGGGTTTTTATAGCGTTTATAGAGTTTAGAGCTAGCTTGGAGAGTAGCGAGCGAGCGAGTGTAATGGATTCCAGTTTGCGCGGTGCCAAACGTCACATCCTTGGCAGCTGAGCTAGCTAGCACCCTGGACTAATAGCCCAGCGCTTGGTGCACTCGACTCAATCTGGGGGATGGTGTTCGCGTGAGTTTGAACATCAGGCAGGAGTGCGCCGGATAAATAACTATCATGCCTTGAGGCTTATTAATTAGGTTTGTTGATCAAGAACTGTATTTTCCATCGTATTTCCAAGAAAATATGTGCGATATCGCAACACCCGTCCAGTTCTGGGGGACACTACACTACCCCAGGTCTCCAACAAGAGGTCCCATCCAAATCAGATGTGGCATCTAATTTTTTTTTTTTTTTTTATGTATTTTTGAAATCTGTGTTCACGACAGTGAAATATACCAATTTCATAGGACTTTTATTTTGAAATGCCACATCAGATTTGGATGGGACCTCTTTTGTTGGAGACCTGGGGTGGTGTTGTGTGCCCCAAAACTGGACTGGCGTTGCGATATCTCATATATTTGTAAATGATTTTTAAAAAATCCGTTAATGACAGTGAAATATACCAATTTCAGGGCACTTTCATTTTGAAATGCCACATCAGATTTGGATGGGACCTCTTTTGCTGGAAACCTGGGGAGGTGTGGTGTCCCCCAGAACTGGACTGGTGTTATGTATATGTATAAGTGCAGTCCATTACCATTTATTTTCCACAAGATATCAAATAAAGTACATTTTTAATTTATCTCAAGATTCAAATTAACTTTGCTGGTTGCATTCCTTAACCTAAGAGCACTGACGTCCGTATTTTTGGGAAGCTTTTATTTTGAAGGTGGCTTTCGCCGCGCGTTGGCGACTTATTACCGTAATGCCTAATATGAACAAAATGAAGCACATGAAGCATCGTGAAATTAACCATTACCCGAACCAATTGGCTGCAGTGTTACGATGCCTCATGAAGCTTCATCTCACAATCACTAATATAAAGATAAAATATATTAAAACAAAGTTTTGCGCTATCACGCAGAAGTGTGACCAGCCCATTACCTCAAGCTTCCTGGTAGGTTTACGTTGGCTTATGTTCCTCCTCTGGGGCTATTCCGGCGAAACGCATAACTCTGAATATCACGAAGTCATATTTACTGCTGATGAAATCCTCCTTAATCCTCTTAGCCGTTGGCAAGGTGCCAATTTACAAACAAATTAAAAGAAAGGCTTTGCTATGAAGTGGCTAGCTGTACCAGGAGATGCAGGCAACAACTTCCGGTATGTGGTGACTTCTGAACTGTGATGCTATTGGTCGACCCGGGTGCGCATCTTGCATCTGTTAGACAGAGAAAATCATAGATATGAATAGGTAGATTCGCCTGTAAATGAAGATGCCCGACTAACCACCGTGCTTATGTAGCGGCCATGTTGGAGAGGTCGACGTCCCCATAGAAGGCAATGCGTGGACACGTAAATTAAATCGTAAATTACTTATTCCTCAATCGGTTTACTTGAGGGTTACTGTTTTGTCAATGCCAAACCGTATGCTTTCAACAAATAATTTTAAATAGCAAACAATAACATATTTATTTATTTATTTTTTAATTTTTTTAGGCGGCACGGTGGACAACTGGTTAGCACATCTGCCTCACAGCTCTAATGATCGGGGTTCAAATCCCGGGCCCGTCTGTGTGGAGTTTGCATGTTCTCCCCGTTCCTGCGTGGGTTTTCTCCGGGCACTCCTGTTTCCTCCCACATCCCAAAAACATGCACAGTAAAGCAAAGCAAATGTATTTATATATCGCATTTCATGCACAAGGTAACTCGATGTGCTTTTACATGATTAAAAGCTGCTATGGCTGCCTTTGCCTTGGCATGTGATTTAGTTGCAGAAGAGGTTGTTGATACTGATCACTGAGAGGGGCTAGTGGAAGCTCTAGACCAATGTTTTAATAGGAGCGACAGCATTTATGACATTTGAGATTTTACAGATGAAATTATCCAAAAGTTCAACAACTGTCAGTTGTTGGAAGACCATCTCGAGCAATGGATTAATGAGCAAAGAACAGCCGGGTGAAGCGTATCTACAGTCACCATTAACTCGGAGCTTGCCATCATTCCGGGAGGCTTGACGAAGGAACTCCAACCGCTGGATATCGGTGTAAGCGGGGCGTTCAAAGTGAAGTTGCGAGCGGCGTGGGAGCGATGGATGACAGATGGCGAACACAGCTTTACTAAGACGAGGAGGCAGCGCTTTAGTAGTGCTCGGAAAGTAGGTTTTCCATTACCAGTTATTTTCTGGTTTGCATCAGACCAGAACTGACCATTTGTCTTCGAATTAGATATCTTGCGAAGTCTTGTCTGCCTTGTATGGATGTTGTGTTATGGATAGATGGTGGATGCTGTTTAACTGGATTTGTATGACGAATACTGTGAGGAAGTGCATCATTTGGTTCTCTTTTCATTTCTTTGTCAATTCATTGTTTGCTGTTTTGCATATTGGGAAATGTGGCAGATCTGATGTTGGGTATTTCCTGTTAATTTGTTTTCATTTGATGTGTTTTGGCTACACATCTTGAAGTCAGTTGATGGAACAAGTCAGACTGTTGCACATATTCACTGGTGCGTTTGGTTGCATTCAGAAGCTCCTTTTTAGTACAGCGCACTGGCGTGCACTCCACACTTTCTGCTTCAACGTACACTAGTGCTTTGGCAGCAGGTGCAGCAGCAGCAGCAGCCTTTTGACAATTTAATAAATGGAGCTTCCAGGTTAGCCTTTTGTTGCATTATGCCCACCTCTTTTCCGCGCAAGCTAATGCTGCTATGGTTCCCTTTGCCATGGCATATGATTTAGTTGCAGAAGAGGTTGTTGATATTGATCGCTGAGAAGGGCTAGTGGAAGCTCGAGACCAATGTTTCCAGGGGGAGGCGAGCACATTACTTGGGATACGTGGAAACAGGCTTGGACAGGTCTCACGGAATACGTGTACCGGCGTAACGTAGTCAAGATTTATAAAAATAAAAAATCAAAATTCTAATCTCGTACAGTTACGAAAAAAAATATATGCAATCCGATTTAAGGTATATTTATTAAAAATGTTTCACAATATTACATTTTTAATGCGGTGAGAGAGAGGCTGGTTGTTGCTCTGAGCACTTGCCCGCTTTCCCACTAGCGGGCCAAGTAACCTTGTCAGGAGTGTAGCAGAGGAGCAAATGGGTACATGTTGATAACATAACTAAATGGACCGGAGCCCATCATGGCCACTGGTTGAATGGCCGCGTTGCCTTCCTTGGCTTGTTTAAAACCGAAGGAATGGCCGGTGACTCTGGATCTTATTAATTGGAGGACTTAATCATTTTGGACAACATTTACAAAGAAAACTGAGTTGTAAAATTATTCGGACTGCTGCTGACTTCGGCTATGAGGAAAATAGCGTCGTGTCGCGTGCTGTTTGTAGGGCATTTACAAAACACGCTTCAAGTAGATAAAAATATTCAGCTCGTGCTCTTTTGGACGGAATGTGCTGGCCCCATTTATTATTCCACACCGGATCGGTTATGGCCCGGGTTAACAACGTCCGCCATCGGTGCCGTTAACCTACAGGGCACCGGTCGAAATTCAACTACTATGGGTTGAAGACGAAGAAGAGGCGGAAATTCGCCCGGAGTTCCTAAAGGCTCTGGATGTTGTGGGGCTGTCCTGGTTGACATGCCTCTGCAAAATCGCGTGAACATCGGGACAGTGCCTCTGGATTGGCAGACTGGGGTGGCGGTCCCCCTTTTTAGGAAGGGGGACCGGAGGGTGTGTTCCAACTACAGGGGGATCACAGTCCTCAGCCTCCCTGGTAAGGTCTATTCAGGGGTGCTGGAGAGGAGGGTCCATCGGGAAGTCAAATCTCAGATTCAGGAGGCGCAGTGTGGTTTTCGTCCTGGCCGTGGAAAAGGGGACCAGGTCTACACCCTCGGCAAGGTCCTCAAGGGTGCATGGGAGTTGGCCCAACCAGTCTACCTGTGTTTTTGTAGACCCCCTGATACGGGCTGTTCGGTCCCTGTACGACCAAAGTCAGAGTTTGGTCCGCATATACAGCGGTAAGTCTGATTCGTTTCCGGTGAGGGTTGGATTCCGCCAAGGTTGCCCTTTGTCACCGATTCTGTTCAGAACTTTTATGGACAGAATTTCAAGGCGCAGCCGAGGCATAGAGGGGGTCCGGTTTGGTGGCCTCACTATTGCAGCTCTGCTTTTTGCAGATGATGTGGTTCTGTTGGCTTCATCAACCCGTGATCTCCAACTCTCACTGGAGCAGTTCGCAGCTGAGCGGGAAGCGGCTGGGATGAGAATCGGCACCTCCAAATCTGAGACCACGGTCCTCAGTCGGAAAAGGGTGGCGTGCCCTCTCCAGGTCGAGTATGAGATCCTGCACCAAGTGGAGGAGTTCAAGTATCTTGGGGTCTTGTTCACGAGTGAGGGAAGAACGGAACGGGAGATCGACAGGCGTCTGCAGTGATGCGGACCGTTGTGGTAAAGAAGGAGCTCTGCCGAAAGGCGAAGCTCTCGATTTACCGGTCGATCTACGTTCCTACCCTCACCTATGGTCACGAGCTGTGGCCGAAAGAACACGATCCTGGATACAAGCGGCCGAAATGAGTTTCATCCGCAGGGTGTCCGGGCTCTCCCTTAGAGATAGGGTGAGAAGCTCGGTCATCTGGGAGGATCTCAGAGTAGAGCCGCTGCTCCTCCACATCGAGAGGAGCCAGATGAGATGGCTGGGGCATCTGATTCGGATGCCTCCCGGACGCCACCCCGGTGAGGTGTTCCGGGCACGACCCCGGGGACGACCTAGGACACGCTGGAGAGACTACGTCTTTCGGCTGGCCTGGGAACGCCTCGGGATCCCCCCGGAAGAGCTGGATGAAGTGGCTGTGGAGAGGGAAGTCTGGGCGTCCCTGCTAAAGCTACTGCGCCTGCGACCCAACCTCGGATAAGCGGTAGAAAATGGATGGATGGAAGTATCCTTTGATATCCACGTTTTATTTGGAGGCTTTTAATGTGAAGGCGGCTTATTACCGTAATGCCTAGTATACACAAAATTAGGGGCGACTGCCTTGACTTCTTTTCGAGTGGAGGCTAGCGTGACCGCAGTCATCGTCACCTATTAAACTTTGGGATGGTGTTTTGGGATTTTCCAATATACTGTATTTCCAATGTACAGTGGTTAACAAATTCATTGGACCACCACCCGATGTAATTTTTTGGGGTCTCAGCTGCCGTAAATGACCACATTGGTAATGATCAGAATTATTTTCTATATTTCTGTATAGTTAATACACTAATATGTGGAAGCTCTTCAATGGAAATATTTTCAATTCAGAAATATAATGAATTGTTTCAAGTTTTCTTTTTTTCGCATTTATCTCAATGCCTTAATATTTACCTCTAATTTCCCTTACATTCCTTCTCGTTATCCTCCTTTTTAGTCAGTATACTCTATTATTCCTCCCGATCTCAGCCATGTCATTCCACGCCCAATTTTTTTGTTTTGCTTTTTTCCTTCCCATCTTACCTCTCTTAGCCTTTATTCTTCTGTCTTTTTTCTTTGTTGCCTCCCAAGCTCGAGGTTAATGCACTCTAGAAAGGCATTATTTCCTTCTCTGCCCTCCGACAATATAAAAATTCAGAATGGACAGCTCAATCCCTCTTCCATCTCAGATTTGATTGTAATGGTATTGCCTCCTGTCCCTGGGAGGCCCCTGTCGCCTCGCCAACCAGGCCTTTATGACACTAAATGGCTTGGCTACAATTTTTCCATCTATTCAAAAAATTCTGTTAATAACTCATTTGGAATGAGCCGTCTCCACTCCGGCCAGGTCTCTCACCCCTCAGCTAGCAGGGGTCACACTGTACAAAAGAAAAGAATGGGAGATGGAAAAGGTTAATTAATCTCTCCATATTTACAGTCCGAGAGCCTGCTGCTCTCCCACTGACGATTTCAGCGAGACCAAAAATGTCATATTTACAACCTCATGTGGAGGAAGTGGTCAGCTCAGTCCGACTGCTACCCAGTCCTTTCCGTCCTACTTTACAAATGGAATAATTTATGGAATAAAACTCATTTCCCCTTTCCTTGTGCAATCCTATTAAATAATACAATAATTATTTATTGATTATTCAAAAAGGAACAAATGTGAATGATAGCTTTGTACCACACCACCGCACCTGCAATAAATAATGCGGGTCGGGAGCAAATTATTGGACAGTTCGGAATAATGCGGAGACAGACAGAGAAAGTAAGGAAAATAAAATGACTTTTGCACCAGTGAAATGGGGATCCAATGTGGCTGTTTCCTGCGCAGATCGGGGGGCACATTACTCGGTCAGGGGGGCGTACAAGGGAGTGGACCTTTGAACAGTTTAGATAAAATAACCTCTAAAATGAGAATGTCCTTAATTGCGTTGGTATTACAATCTGGGATAGGTCGATTCTAACTACTGTGCCCTTTCCCTTCTCATTAAAAAGTAGATATTCTGGTTCATCGATTCAATGTCATTTTCAATGGGATGGGGTGATAGCTCTGAATGTTCTTAACTCCGATTTCAATTACCGAATAATGCTGCCCAGAAGGATTTGTCCTACACTGGAGGGCTTTGTGGATGTAGTTTAACTTCCCAACTGCTGTACACCACAATAAACCGGTGTGAAAATCAGTGAATAACGGATGGCACCGCGAAAATGGCTTTTTTTTTTTTTTTGTCCTTGTAGTATAAGCCCAGTATTACCTTCCTATGCTATTTTAACACATTGTAGATACGAACAAGATTAGCAAGTATGGAGATTTACAGCAAATATACTGTGTACTTCTGAGCAAATAACATGTAAATGCATTTATATTCATGCTTTTACTTACTTGTCTATATATATATATATATATATATATATGTATATATATATATATATATATATGTATATATATATATATATATATATATATATATATATATATATATATATATTTATTTATATATACATACTGTACATATACATAGAAGATGACAACGATGATTGTCAGTGTACTGCACAAATGTGTTTATTTCAAAATGAAATTCAATAAAAAAACAATACACATTAGGCTTGGCAGAGAGTGGGAGATTCCGCAAGAAAAAAATGAGACTTATTCATTCACATTTTAAATCCGTGAGTAGCCAGGGCCCTGAAGTCTAAAACACATTATAGCAGGGATGTCTGTATCGCATGCAAAATGAATCAACAGCACCTCTGTTGGTTGCAGCGTAGTGGTGCACAAGATGGTGCCTCAATTGCTTCAAGTCACAATTAATCAACAACCAATTTCACACAATAAATTATTATGTTCATCCCCAATCGGCAAGTCTTTTAAAATTGACACTGATTGAGACCTTTTTATTAAGAAGCAGCTGAGTTGAGTTGTATAAACTATCTGTTAGTGCCTTATCCCAAAAGAAAAGATCAACTACAGATCTCCCCTTTCTCCGGTCTTATTATGATCATAAAAGCCCCCTCCCCAATCCCCAGCAATGAATCATTAAAAAAATGCTTTAGGTCTCCCTCATCTTTTCCCTAGATTTGTATAAAGCCTACTGCATGATACTGGAAGCAGATGCTATTTCCCCTATATTGCTTCTCAAAGCCCTCATATCCTCTCCCATGTTATTTTCTTTGATCTGCTGCTCTAACATTTTTCGCCCACTTGCCCCCTTCGACCCCCACCACTTACGCTCCCGCCACGCCTCTTCCCCCCCTCCCTTCATCCGCTATCGTCTGCCAGTGACCGAAGAGCAGACGGACCGGGCAGCCCGACCTGTCTGTGGCTGCGGACGTTTGAAATTCATCTCATCTGTTGTGTGTCTTTAGAGGGCAAGAGGTGCACACTGGGTCAGACCTCTTAGATCCACCTTTCAATATGCTCTTAGGATCTGGTGGAGGGGGGGGGGGGCTATCAGGCTTGAGGGTCACTCTGCATTCAATGATGTGTTTATATAACAAGGACTCAAATAGCAGTTATAGTGCCAATGTTTAATTGCTGTTTGGATTTATTCAATGACTTACATTACATGCAATCTTTATTTAAGATATAAGAAAGACAAATCTGTTGTGAGGCCCCAGAAGCAGCATACGACATGCAATAATACAATAGAAATCAAATAACTAGCATTGTTACAACAGGACTGTAAAATGCAATGAGTAACATTTGCAGTCAAAATACGCTCAAGCTATTGTTAACCTTTTAGTTCCAGGTTCTTGTGGCCAAAGACAATTTGCTTTTTAGTTAGGCCATAATGACCAGTTTGTAAAAACTGCATTGATAAATAATAAAATGGTTCTTATGCATGTATTTTATAACTAGCTGTATTCTTGTTGTGACTTGCACCTTTAAGTTTAGCAGTTAATCAGCATTGTTGTTACTGCTCAGTATTAACACCGTAGGAAGGCATGACAGGAATAATCTTTGATCTGATATTATTTCCTAGATTGACCTTTGTTTTTGTTTTTCATGCTATATTGAAGTTTAAATGACAGCAAGAACTATCATCCTGCGTCCCAAAAATATTATTAACTACTTTTTTATCCAATGGCGAGTACACACACTTCCCAGGTTTCAAGGTGTATTGGAGTGTAAATAAATATATGTTCCGCACATGCACACAGGTCGCCTGCAGTGCAAATGTAGTGAAAAGGTGGCAGTGAGGCGAAACCGGGGACTTTTTGGCTTTCTTGGGAGCTGCCAGGAGGGGGAAGCATCTGTCTTCAAAAGCTTGCTCGCTTGAGAAATGGGAATCAAAAGTAAACAAACTATATGCCAGGAAGTGTAGTTTGCTCTGTTCAATCTTCTGCCTCGCTTCTCCCCAAAACATACACTAGACAGCACATGTAGAGGAAAGAAAAACGTTAGTTGTCTCATCAGAGTGGTGGTAAATTACACATAAGTTTGATTACTCATTCATTTAACCTCTGCTTTGCTTGTGAAGAGTGATGGGCATTGAGAAATGAATTGCATAGTGTCATTTAATTAGGAGTTTGGCTGTGAGCAATAATTCTGTTTTTGCTCATAACCTTGAACTACTAAATGGATTGGAGATTCTATTACTTTTCAAGATTTCTGTTTTTAATTGTTTAAAGTAGTCACAAATATAAAATGTCAATCAGGAACCGAGACGAATGCCGCACATGAATATCATTGACTCATAGACGGATGCTTGAGGACCTGTTTCAGGTGATGGGCTTGCAAATACGACCAAATTGTAGATGATGCAAAAATCAGTGGTCCTTATTTGCATAGATATGAATATTATGTTTATGACAAACAGCAATTGTATCGTTTTAATATGCGTAATGAGCCAATGCAAGGCATGGATTGGATTATCAGATTGAATCATCTTTGAATACACTAAATGTATATATAGTTCTCTTCTACAAGTTAGTATGGATTTGTGCGGATAGGAAGGGTGTGTACTTGGATGACTCCACAGCTACCTCTCGCTGATCAGGCAACGGTTGTTAAAATGTCAGACAGAGTTTGTGTAGTTTCCCCCTGGAGGACATTGCAGTTCCCCGCCAACAGACTCACCCACGTGCCACGACATCCGGCCCGACTGCAGCTATGAATCTACCTTAAATATACGAGCCATGCGAGGAGCACTTGATTTATCGAGTAGGTCGGTGCGTGGGCTTAGTTCCTGATCTTAAATCAGTTCAATCAGGCCTCATACCTGCACAACTAAATGCTAGATGATGTAGTTTGTCTGGAAGTCAATGCCTCTGTGTTTGAACATGTCCAAAAGTCCAAGATAAATGAAGCACACCACCGCCATTGAAAAGCTTATTCAAATAGGTTTTCACTCAGGTTTGACACAGCTCCTTATGGCATGCTCGGTTCCCAGACCCCCCATGGCACGAACCATCATACATAATAATACTGAAAGTGTCTGCTCTCTCATAAAGAAGGAAAATGGATTGTGGGGTCCAGGAAGGAAAATTAAAGAAAAGGCAAATTAAATTACAGACCTGGCTGACTGCACAAGTCAGGCATATCGTGTTTTATGACTTGCCAGAAAAATTCAACACCTGTGGATCACCGTAGCTATAATTGCACATGAACGCACCAGGACGGGGGCGGGACGCACATTGCGGTTTGCGTCGAGCTGAACATGTTGAGTGAGAGTTTGTGCGAGTAATGCGTGTCTGTGTGTATGCAAGTATGCCACCTCAGGAAGGCTTTAACTGGGAGACACAAGAAAGATGATAACGTTTCAGGAACGCCTCTTGTTCACTTCTTCAGCACACCCAAGGAGAGACGGCCGCAGCCCACGCAGCTCACTCGCCGAGGCTTCATTTACCGTTGTAATTACTCTGTTTATTTATCCTACCTGCGTTTGGTGGTAAAATGCAGCCGATTCATCAGATCAGGACAATTTGGACTGGTGTTAGCTTTGCTGTTTAATTAAATGAGGCAATCAGTTGAACATAAATCACTACCCATGTAACTGCTCTTTCTAAACTTGTTCCATCTTTTGATAAAATCAGCACACCGTAAAAAAAAAAAAAAAAAAAAAACTACATACGACACTCTAGTTGCTGTAATTCCTGATAATTAATTGTATGACAAATATCTCAAAAAAATAAATCAATAAATAATCATTTGTTTTCATTGTTCTGAAAATTGATGGCGTAGCCTGAGACAAATACAGGGTGTTCGCCCGAACTCATCAAGTTGAACACAAACAGTTAAACCATAATTCCTGCAGACACACATGCCAAAAGTCCAAATTCTGAAGTCCAAAGTCGATGCATTTATCAGAGAGCTCTGATTTAGGTGTCGCAATACCTTTTGTCTAAAGTACTTTTATTGAGACCATCAACTCAAATTAAAATCAGTGAGACACAAAGTTTTCTCTTCCAATTAAAATATCAACGAAGCAATTAATGAATCCAGTCATATGCCCATCCTGAGAGATTCAGGTATGTCGAGTACTGTACAATTAGTGATGACGCAAATTTTGGGGTCCGCCGCTGAACAAGATGACAACTCACTTGCTTTCCCCCTCTTCCTCCTCTTCTGTCTTGTGGAAGGCGACGCTTGAGCCAAATTGATTACACCACTCCATCTGCATCACGACTGGCCTCCTCCTGTGTTTGCTGCCTGCGCCTACAGCAGAGTTAGTGTACAATTACACATAGTTTAATATATCTGCCTGTGAACCTTTAAATAAGCATCACGAGTCCACAAGGTGATTTGTCTTGCAGCCACATTACTCCATTGTACATCTTGATAGCCAGGGATCGCTCCTAGCTATGTTTAAGCATTAAATAGTGTATTATTATTTCACATAAATCACACTGAGATGTGAGGCGGGTATTCATAAATTTTACATCTCTCACAGACAGTATTTTAAGGCTTCTCTTTCTCGCTCTCCCTATCACGTTGAATTCAGTTGCATTTCTAGATAGTACATCAAATAAGGCCCAAGCAGGGCGGTAAATTCAAAACAACATGACATGCATTTTAGATTAAGTTTGAGAGAGAGAGAGAGAAAAAAAAAGTTTGAGTTCTCAAACACATTCATCGTACAGCACTGTGCCCTTGAATAAGTTCTGTACACATGATCCAGTCAGACACTCGGCGAATTTGTGTCATTTTTGTAACACTACAAATGGTAGAAATAAAGTCAGTTAACTACACCACTTTAAATTGCCCATCTGTGCTTGACGACGAAAGGGTAGAATGAAATTCAAAGGTGAGGCTTTACCCCCTGAACACCCCCCTTGTGTTTGTGCAATACGTCTAGTGAGGAAATGACTTCACTCAGGAAACTGGATGTCAGCTTTGTGCACGGGCAGTAGAGCCGCCAGTGATTCGGTCAGGCTGCCGACGCTTTCTTTTCTCAGCTCGCTCTTTGTTTGAGAGGAAAAAAGGCCACTGGAAGTGACAAAGGAGGAAATTGGACTCATGGTTGTTTTGGTTACTCTAAGGACAACTTACACATTTGTTTCAGTTTTGCTTCTTTGGACCTGGCTTTCAGAGTGGCGTTGATTTACAAATCGCTGACTTGTGTGTTGCTTTGAAACGTTGAACTCTGTCAGTCTTCAATCAGAAGTGATGTAATGTCACAGGGAATGTAACAATGTCCATGGATGTAATGCATAGAGATATCAGCTTGGACTTTCTCTACAATGAACCTTGTGTGACATCAGTTCATCTCCATGTAAAGCAGTGGTGGCTGGTGGTAAACACACACGCAATATATATATATATATATATATATATATATATATATATACAGTGGGTACGGAAAGTTTTCAGACCCCCTTAAATCTTTCACTCTTTGTTATATTGCAGCCATTTGTTCAAATTATTGAATTTTTTTTTCCTCATTAATGTAAACACATCACCCCATATTAACAGAAAAAAAAACATAATTGTTGAAATCTTTGCTGATTTATTAAAAAAGAAAAACTGAAATATCACACAGCCATAGGTATTCAGACCCTTTGCTGGGACACTCATATATTGAACTCGGGTGCTGTCCATTTCTTCTGATCATCCTTAAAAAGATTCTACACCCTCATTGGAGTCCAGCTGTGTTTGATGATACTGATCGGACTTGATTAGGAAAGCCGCACCCCTGTCTATATAAGACCTTACAGACCTTACTTGTCAGAGCAAATGAGAATCATGAGGTCAAAGGAACTGCCTGATGAGCTCACAGACATAATTGTGGCAAGGCACAGATCTGGCCAAGATTTAAAAAAAAAAAAAAAAAAAAAATCTGCTGCATTTAAGGGTCCGAAGGGCACAGTGGCCTCCGTAATCCTGAAATGGAAGACGTTTTGGACGATCAGAACCTTTCCTAGAGCTGGCTGTCTGGCCAAACTGAGCAATTGGGGGAGAAGAGCCTTGGTGAGAGAGGGAAAGAAGAAAACCTTCTCCAGAAACTCAGAATGGGCCGAAGGGTCACCTTCCAACAAGACAATGACGCAAAGCACACAGCTAAAATAACGAACAAGTGTATTCAGAACAACTCCGTGACTGTTCTTGAATGGCCCAGCCAGATCCCTGACTTAAACCCAATTGAGCGTCTCTGGAGACCTGAAAATGGCTGTCCACCAACGTTCAACATCCAACCTGACCTGGAGAGGATCTGCAAGGAGGAATGGCAGAGGACCAAATCCAGGTGTGAAAAACTTGTTGCATCATTCCCAAAAAGACTCATGGCTGTATTAGCTCAAAAGGGGGCTTCTACTAAATACTGAGCAAAGGCTCTGAATACTTAAGGCTGTGTGATATTTTAGTTTTTCTTTCTTTTCTTTTTTTTTATAAATGTGCAAACATTTCAACAATTGCATTTCTTTCTGTAAATATGAGGTTAGGGTTAATGTACGTTAATGTGGAAAAAAATAACTTAAATGATTTTAGCCAATGGCTGCAATATAAAAAAGAGTGAATTTTTTTTAAGGGGGTCTGAATACTTTCTGTACCCACTGTATATATATATATACTGTATGTATGTATATGTGTGTGTGTGCGTGTTTTAATAAGTGCTCCCAGTGGGAACACTGAGAAGTAATAATTTAAAAAAAAAGGCGCTTTCATTTTACATGCCGTTTGTTCCGTTTGTTCATCCTTGATTGGTCATTTTCTGATCTTTCTCCGTCTTTAACTCAACTTACACACTGAGTTTATTTTTGTCTCCCCTGCTACGCTTTTCCTCGTCTCTGTCTGGGCTGCGCGCAATCAGTGATTACGGCCTGGGATGCAGATTTGATTGGCTGAAGGGGGTGGCTGAACTCGCATGGGATTGGTCACTACGATTCATCACGACCGTAAAGCTTGTAATACACCCCCCATTTTCTTTACAGCTCATCCACTTATTCACTAGGTTCACGGGCTGCAGGAGCCTATCCCAGCTATGTTCGGGCGGGAGGTGCACTCTGAACCGGTCGCCAGCCAATCGCAGGACACATAAAAAACAAACAACCATTCGCACCTACGGGCAATTTAGAGTTGTCAATTAACCTACCATGCATGCTTTTGGAATGTAGGAGGAAACCGGAGTGCCCGGAGAAAACCCACCCAGGCACGGGGAGAACATGCAAACTCCACACAGGCGGGGCCGGGATGTGAACCTCAGTCCTCAGAACTGTGAGGCAGATGTGCTAACCAGTCGTACACCGTGCCGGCTGTTCTGAAGCCACTCCTTTGTTAATTTAGCTGTGTGCTTAGGGTCATTGTCTTGTTGGAAGTGGAAGAACCATGAGCCAGGCCGCGATACGAGCGTTGGTGACGGTCCCTTCTCTGATGCGTTGGTTGTGAAGGAAGGTAACCGGATGGTGGTTTGTGTGAATGGTCACTTTTCGGCCTCCAATATAGTTGGAGAAATGCTTGATGGCCCAGACTGTGGAGAGCAGGGCTTTTTCACAGTCTGAATATTTAAGATTGGGACCGTTTCGAGTTTTGCTCGCGAAGGCGACGACGCGCTTGTCTCGGTCGTACATTTGGTAAAGACCGGCGCGAAGGTAATGGTCTGAAAAACCTGCTTCGACGAAGAACTGCAAAACTGTAATACTTCAACACCCTGAGCATATAAAGGATTAACTTCATACCTGTTGTGCTTTTTCTTTGGCTTTTATGTGTATTTTTTTTTCTCCATCACAGAAAGTAACAGTGTGAATAATTAGCATAGGACCAAAAATTTAACTTATTGCAGCTAACGGGACAAGCCGAAAGGAAAAGAAGAAGATGCTCATGTAAATACAGCTGATATACACTAAGTTACTCATTCTAGCAATAACTATACCGTTACACAAGGTGACAGCTGTCCTCAAAGAATGAGTAGTTTTAGTTTATTTTGTTTTCTTTTGTAGTAGCAAATTTCTCTCTACATTTGTGTGACAGTTAAGTGACAGTTAAACTTTTACTGTTTAATTAATCAAGGGTTTATGATGCCGACATTTAGTGCGACATGAATTATGTCACTTTACATGATTTCCTATGGGAAGAATTGGTTTGAAATTACTCAGCCTCAAAGAAAAGACAATGAATGCATCTATTAAAAAAAAAAAAAAAAAAAAAAAAAGATTTTCCAGGTGATGCTGTAAAATACACTATATGGACAATATTGTGACCCATGGCCCTTATACAGTACATGAGGTCATCACCACTTTGTTTTCCATTTGTATAACAGTTTCTCATATTGTACAATATTTTGTGTATGTCTTTGGTAATTATGGTGCATTCATTCAAAAGAACATTTGTGAAGTCAATAGGTATGATTATGAACTGAAGAAGAGAGGGAGTATCCCAGAGGAGTGAAGTCTAGAATTCATCCAAACATGCCTTTTTGAATCTTGCTTTTATGCAGTGGAACTGAAAAAGGTCAAAGGTATCTAGCCAAAGCTGTCTGGAAACGTATTCGCAAATGTTCTATCCCTGTCGTGGATATGTTTGAAGTATACCTCAACAATCAGGTCTTAAAAACTTCTTCATTACACATAGCCAGTGATTTCATGCCCACATGGCAACCGTAAACCTCAATTACACCTAATTTTCACTAATAAACCATGCCTCTAATTTTTTTTTTGCACCTAATCACTGTATGCTTCAATGGCTGGGGGGGCTTCAGTGCAGCAACAAAGTAAAAAAAATGTATTTGTCAAAGTCATTGCAAATTGGAGTTTGACGAGACGCCAGGACAGTGAGTTGAGGATTGGGGAAAAATGTCTTTGAACTAGTTGTTGCTTGCTGAAAATATTGCTCCTGGGTTCATGTTCCGTCTGAAGTGTTTCACGCCAGTCGGAATTTGGAAAGAAAGCACAGCGCCAAATGATTCATTGAAAAGATGGCACACATTCACAGGTATTCAGTTCATGTGACATCACCCTGTGTAAAATTGGCAGCAGCATGTTGATTGACGCTTCGGTTTTGAACATGGTCATCGCTTAGTTAAGTAGTGTTGGCAATTACAGATAAAAAGCATCACCTGTGTCATTTTTAAAGGCATTAATTAGTATACTTTTAAAATCCACTTTCCTACAGACTGATCTGTTCTCATCAAGTTCTCCCTTCATTATTTGGAAGAACACGTTTTCGGACACTGACAAGTTTGGGCTGGCTGTATGTTTCTCCTTTTATGCACTTGCACCTTAGTCCACGAACTGAAAACTTCTCCTCTCAACCTGTCCGTACGATAGAACGGATCCACGCACGCACGCAGACACACACACACGGGTAAATCAAGATGAGACGATTATTATAGCAGCTATATTAAACATCATAATCCAGAAGTGCTCCCTTACAGCCTGTCTTTCCCGGATTTAAACGTGAATTCCATCAGAGAAGATAGAAACAAAAGAAATCACAATGAAACTATTAAAATCCATTGTTAACTGGCACATCACTAGCTTTAAAGTAATTTTAATAATGGCATGCATTAAATACTTTCTGACATGGCATAACATTAATGGATAACCACATTGACATTGCTGCATTTTCACACATGCCTGTATATCCATTCATCCATCCATCCATCCATCCATCCATCCATCCATCCATTTTCTACCGCTTATCCGAGGTTGGGTCGTGGGGGCAGTAGCTTTAATAGGGAAGCCCATACTTCCCTCTCCCAGCCACTTCAACCAGCTCTTCCGGGGGGGATCCCGAGGTGTTACCAGGCCAGCCGGGAGACATAGTCTCTCCAGCGTGTCCTGGGTCATCCCCGGGGTTTCCTCCCGGTGGGACGTGCCCGGAACACCTCACCAGGGAGGCGTCCAGGAGACTTCCTAATCAAATGACTGAGCCACCTTATCTGGTTCCTCTCAATTCAGAGGAGAGGCGGCTCTATTCTGAGCCCCTACCGGATGACCGAGCTTCTCATCCTATCTCTAAGGGAGACGCCTGGACACCCTGCGGAGAAAACCCATTTCGGCGCTTGTATCCGGGATCTTGTTCTTTCGGTGACGCCCCACAGCTCGTGACCATAGGTGAGGGTAGGAACGTAGATCGACCGGTAAATTGAGAGCTTCGCCTCTCGGCTTAGCTCCTTCTTCACCACAACGGACCGATACAAACTCCGCATCAGTGCAGATGCTGGACCAATGCGCCTGTCAAGCTCCCGTACCATTCTTTCCTCACTCGTGAACAACACCAAGATACTTGAACTCGTCCACTTGGGGCAGGATCTCATCCCCGACCCAGCGGGGGCACTCCACCCTTTTCTGACTGAGAACCATGGTCTCAGATTTGGAGGTGCTAACTTTCATCCCAACCGCTTCACACTGGACTGTAAATCGCTCCAGTGAGAGTTGGAGATCACGGCTAGATGGAGCCAACAGAACCACATCGTCTGCAAAAAGCAGAGATGCAATACTGAGGCCACCAAACCGGATCCCCCCTATGCCTCGGCTGCACCTAGAGATAAAAGTTAGGAACAGAATTGGTGACAAAGGGCAGCCTTGGCGGAGTCCAAGCCTCACTGGAAACGAATCCGACTTACAATGCAGACCAAACTCCGCACCGGTCGTACAAGGACCGCACAGCCCATATCAGTGGGTTTGGTAGCCCATACTCCCGAAGCACCCCCTGAAGGACTCCACAAGGGACACGGTCGAATGCCTTCTCCAAGTCCACAAAACACATGTAGACTGGTTGGGCGAACTCCCATGCACCCTCGAGGACCCTACTGAGGGTGTAGACCTGGTCCACTGTTCCACAGCCAGGACAAAAACATTGCTCCTCCTTGACAATTGATACACAAAGCCACAACTGTGATCATCAAAGCATCACAGTGAGAAATCTTTTCCTAAGAGATGCAACATCTAGCAAAGGAGGTCAAATGGAAAATGTACGGATAATAATAATAATAATCATCATCATAATAATGACAACAGGATGGCGACACGGTAGAAACTGGTTAGCAAATCTGCCTCACAGTTCTGAGGACCCGGGTTCGGCCTCGCCTGTGTGGACTTTGCATGTGCTCACCGTGCTGTGTGGGTTTTCTCCGGTTACTGCGGTTTCCTCCCACATCCCAAAAACATGTCTGGTAGGTTAATTGAAGACTCTAAATTGCACGTACGTATGAACGTTTGTGTGAATGGTTGTTTGTTTATATGTGCCCTATGTTTTGGCTGGAGATCAGTTCAGACTCACATTCACAGCTACGGTTAATTTAGAGTAATCAATTCACTACCTTGCATGTTTTTGGGATGTGGGAGTAAACGGGAGTACCTGGAGAAAACCCACGTAGGCACGGGGAGAACAGGCGAGGCCGGATTTGAACTCAGGTCCTCAGAACCGTGAGGCAAATTGCAGCGTGTCACCTAAATAAAAATTGTACCTAAATAAATGTTTGAAAACCAACAGTTCTAAACGATTAAAAGCAAATGAATTGAACTTGTTATGCAGTTTCAAAATGTAATTCCGTGATTGTTTCGCATACCCCTGGAGGGAGCCCGCACACTGTACCACTAGTGGAACTTGTACCACAGTTTGAGAACTACTGATTGCAGTTGAGTGTATGGTGCTGCTTTTGAGTAATAAATCAAGCAGTTCCAGTACTGTAGCTTGTCGCTATAGTTGGAGCTTCCCATTTTACATTTGTTTTTATTTCATGCAAATCATTCAATTATGCATCTTTACTCAAGCGTTAGAAATGGTGCCTCATTACTAACAAATGGAAAAACCCATGTGTCACCTTAGTTTGTAAATGCTTTTCATTTACTGTAAGTGTGAAAAATGACACGCATCCCATCGTTGTCTTCTCATGTTAAAACAAAGCAGTTGCATGTCTGCTGTGGCAACGTCTGGGTGCGTCCAAATTCCACTCTTTTGAAGTGAACTTGTCACGGGAGATTTGCATCACTGGAGCTAGGCACAATCAATGACTCAAGGTTAATTGTTTGCGGTGCACCACTTGAAACATCCCGAGACGTGGCGTTACTGGATGAACGCTCACCTACGCACACCTGCGCAAATGCGCTGTAAAAGTGGGAAAGCCTATATAGTCACATTCCTCCGTGGCTATAAAAGCACAAGCGCAAACACACACACTTGGTCTTATCATCACGTGCGGGAACATGTAAATGTCAAATCACAGATTAAATTGCACTCAGGTACATTTTCAAATGGATGAAATAACCCTGTCCAAATGCAATACACTTTCCCCCCAAAATAACACTCAAATAGTATGGATGTCTCAAAAACAGACTGCAGCCAAAACATTAAGCTGTTTTCTCTTCTGTTATCTCCAGCTTCCCATTTGCCCTTTGGTTAAACATTCTCTTGGCATGCATGATCTCATTTAACTTTGAATTCCTCTTTTTTTTTTTTTTTTTTTTCCGGGACGGCATCCTCAATGGTTCCAATTTCCAGTCAAATCCCCAATTTTCAACCCCAATGACAGACAACACACGCTGGAATGGGTGTTTAGCTTAGGAAGGCAATTGGTAAGTGATGATTTTAAATGCCGTTTAAGATAAATCGGAGAGTTGGGAGCAGATAAGAGCCTTGCTTGGGTCGAGTGCAGGAAGCTTGGGGATACTGGCTTGCATGTGCGGTAACATTACTGTAGCTGCAAAAGACTTGTGTGCTTTGTATTATTGAGCCTGACTGGGATGACCAGAACTGAGACAGACAGAGTTTTCTGTCAATTTCAGTTACAGTACATACAAATGACATTTTTGCTTGATAATGAATGCTTGAAAGTGCATTATATTACAGTTAAGGCAACAAAAATATTTTTTTGTGGTTGTTTTACAAGAGAAAATCTCTCTCTTTACATAACCGATCCGATCACAAGATGGAGCAATGTGTCTATTTAAATGTCTTGTTCATTTACTGTATATACTTGTTCACTGTATACTGAATATCTTCAAAAGTATTCTCTAGTCCAGTGATTCCCAACCAATGTGTCGTGGCACACTAGTGTGCCAGGAGCGATCTTAACTGCTCAAAAAATGATTCATTTACAAGAAATAATGTATCTTTGTTCCTCTATTTATACCAGTGAGGCATAGTGACAGACAAAACAAATAAATGCTCTTCTATAAAATGGCAGGAAGTACATACAGTAATTACTGTGCATCTACCTTTTGTGACATTTTTGTTTGTTGGTGTGTCGTGAGACTTTCCAATTGTGAAATATGTGCCTGCGCTCCATAAAGGTTGGAAATCACTGCTCCAGTCAGGTCATGTATTCTAATCAGTCAGGTCAAACCAACATCACAACATGACAGATATAATGGGTGCTTGCGTACTGTCATTGAATTACTTTGTTGAATTTAAATTACTTCACACACATCGAAACTTTAGAGCATGATTCGACAGAACACCGGCATGTTTACGTACAACCGTTAGTGCTAGCACTAGCTTGCTAGGCTACATAACGTTTTGTTTCCTGCTTGCGAGCCGTATCATATTCAAAGTATGTGAACATACTAGGCTTTACATGATCAGGATTTTTGGGGCCGATCACCGATCAGTGAGTTTAAAAAACAAAACAATAACCGATCACTGATCCGGTCACAAGATGGACCAATGTGTATTTAAATGATGTTTTCATTTACTGTATATCCTCGTGTACTGAGTATCTTCAAAAATATTCTCTAGTCAGGTCATGCATTCTAATCAGTCAGGTCAAACCAACATTACAACATGACAGAAATAATGGGTGCTAACTTACTGTCATTAAATTACTTTATTGTGATTAAATTACTTTACACAGACCGAAACGTTAGCGCATGATTCGACGTAACGATGGCATGTTTATGTACAACCGTTAGTGCTTGCACTAGATTGCGAGGCTACATAACGTTTTGTTGCCTGCTTGAGAGCCGTACCACATTAAACGTACGTGAATATACCTCAAACAACCCTTCAACGAATGTCTTCTCCCGAGCACCGGTGACCACCACCGCACGTTTTCTCCATTTTATTCTTACATACAAATAAACGTGCGGTCAATTGTTGGTGTTGTGGCCATGGTAATGAGTGTATCCGGTCGCGTTTGATTTGAGAAGATAAAGCCTAGTGTGGCGGCACGGTGAACGACTGGTTAGCAGCTCTGCCTCACAGTTCTGAGGACCGGGTTTCAAATCCCGGCCCCGCCTGTGTGGGTTAAGGTTAGGCTCCAGCACGCCCGCAACCCTTGTGAGGATAAAGTGGTACAGAAAATGGATGGATGGATGGAAAGTCCAATGTTCATAAAAGACGGTGCAGTGGTAGCGGAATACAGGATTTTATTGCAGTAGTCTGACATAGTGTAATTGTGAAAGACCAAATTTGTCTCAGGCATTACGTGTTGTCTGTCCCACACCGCTGACATGTTTTTCTTTTCAAAATAACTTTATGGGCTGCCAGATATTTACAGTAGTATGTCAAAAGACACGCGACAAGGCTAAAAATAAACTAGCTTTTGGATTCAAATAAAGCCGATCAGCATAAAATGCTAATTATCGTCCGATGCCGATCAGATCGGTGAAAAGTATTATATATATATATATATATATATATATATATATATATATATAAGGGTGTACCCCACCTCCCGCCCGAAGATAGCTGCGATAGGGTCCAGCAGCCCGTGACTCTAGTGAGGTAGAAGTGGTAAAGAAGAAGATGGATGGACATTTGCAGTACCACTAGGTGTTCCTGTTCTAAAAAAAAAAAAAAAAAAAAAAATCTCACGTGACCATATGCTTGTTTCTTCTATCAACAGTTTGTACCCTTTAATGAAAATTGGAATCTATGTATAATACTTTAAGATGATTTTATTAAACATGCAAGTTTATGGGGCTCTCAATATTTACTTTATGCATTCCAGATTCGTCTCTTGTGCATGCAAGGAACATGTCCATCACGAAATACAACAGCTCATTGTGAAGCTTTTCAGTGTTTTGTGTAATCCCTTCTTCTCAAGAGAATGAAGCTAAAGGATTGCGAAAATCTGTTTTATTCAAATTTTGAGTAGGAGAGAACCTGGGAATTCTTTCTCACTTCCTCTCTCCGCAACTCTGTCATGAAACAGAGCACACATTTCCATATCAATCGGATTAGTTCCAAGACCAGGGAAGTAGGAGTAATGTAACTAACCGTACAAATTTAAATATAGGACATCAAACATATTGTTTGGCATTCGTTTATTTTCGAAGCAGCCATGGCTCTTTGTGTCTCTCAGTGAAGATGAAACAAAAATGCATTTTTTAAAAAACCTTCCCTGTTTTATTCAAATTTCATTTTGCAAAGTAGCGAGTGTCCCTGCGTTTCAACATGTAGACCAGGCATCCTGTGGTTCTGGTGCATCATGCATACAACATTGTTTAGCCAAAGTAACTGTGCCACATGGTAAACTATGGTAAATGGTAAATGGACTGCACTTATATAGCGCTATAACCATCAAAGTGTCCAAAGCGCTTTACAAAGCCTCACATTCACCCACTCACACACACACGGGCGACTGCAGCCATGCAAGGCGCTGCCAGGCCCACTGGGAGCAAATTAGGCTTTAGTGTCTTGCCCAAGGACACTTCGACATGCGGGCAGTCGGAGCCGTTAATTGAACCGATGACCCTTCGGTCACTGGACAAACCGCTCTACTGACTGAGCCGCAGCAAATGTTTTTTACATTTTTTTTTTTTTTTTTTTTTCTTTATACAGCGCATTTCATACACAAGGTAACTAACTCAATGTGCTTTACATGATTAATAGCATTTAAAAACAAAGAAAAAGAAACACCATATAAACATGTAAAACAAAGAGAAAAATGTTTTATTTTTTTAAAGCGAACAGAACAGAGTCAGAGGTTAAGGCTTGATAAAGTCAGACCCTCTGTTTTATTTTAAAAAAATGTTTTGCACGTTGCACACACCTACTGCACTACCATACACACATATTTTCAACATTAAAATGATTTCCCCTCAAAGTATTGTTAAATGTCCCTGGGTCACTTGTGTGTTGTTATTTTTGTTATTAATAGTAGTCATATTCTCATTTCTCTTATTGTAAGGTGACTGATGGTGAGGGGTTTACTTGCCTGACTTCTTTCCAGGCTGTGGGTTCAACTTCCACTCAGTGCCAATGTGAATGGCTGTCTGTGTTTGTACAGTTTGTGATTGGCAACTGGTCCACCATGGAGTCTTTCCGGCTTTCGCCCAAAGTCAGCCGGGACCCTCAACAGAATAAGCAGTTTTGAAAATTGAGTATTACTGGTATATTTGATATAGATTGTTTTATATCATGAATATATATTGTAATTTTATGTTAGGTTTGTCTCTCTTTTCCAAGAGAGAGCTTCAGTTAAAAAACAAAAACAAAAACAACCATCGGGATTATTCAGCAGTCTGAGGGAGACCAGACAGTAGCTTTGTCTGGATAAAGAGATGGAGAGATGGATGCCTTCCTGCCTCTCCACAAGCCTTTTTGACTTATCCCGTCTCTGTTTAATTGAAAAAGCAGCTAGGTTGTGTTGTCTTGGGATTTGTCTCTTTACATTGCAGTTTCCAAACAGGAAAACCAATAGTGGGAATACACCCCTGAATGTAATTAATTTTGTGGGGACAGGGGGTATAGGGAGACTATTATTGCAGGAGGAAGAATTCTAATCAGTTACAGATTCCTTCCTGTTTGCCTTGCGTGACCGTGGCCAATTACCAGTGAACTCAGTGTTACAGTTTCACTTCCTGTGCTACCCAAAGACTGGACTGAGTCTGGTGCTAGAGAGCCCGGCAGGATGGAGGAAGAAAAGGAAGACAATACATGATAGCTGAAGGAGTGACTGTAAAAAGTAAACAAAATGGTTGAGAAAACGGGTAGGAAAAAAGTCAAAGGTGCACGGACAAGAGGACATGTAGCCTATGTCATTTGCCCAGCCAATAAAGAAAATTGCATGTGGTTTACAAAGGAAATGAAAGGATTCCGGACTTGACTTCACTTGCCGGTTGAGCTGCAGAACAAGGCACCGAACTCAAAGTCACAAATGCAATAAAGGTTAACTCAATCATCGCAGCAACGTTAGCGAAAGACACCATTTGGCATTGCTGGGTTCCGCTTAATCAAAATAAAGCACTGGACTAAACAACGGAATGACAATCGCTAAGACATTCCCTGAATTTGCATAAGTCCTTTTTTTTTTTCCAAGCACATAGAAGTAACTCAATATGTCATGGTACTTCCTGGAACATTCTCCATGGTTATTAAGACTGATATTGCTCGTGCTGAAGGCTTATCGAGCCAGTTGTATATTCCATTTTTTTTCAAAGTCATGTTTGTCAGACGCTTGTATATATTTTTCTTTGGCTATTTCCACATTAAATTTGGTGATAGGAAATGACAAATTTGCCACATATATTACAGATAACAGTCCCAAATAACCGAAATGAATTTAAAAAAAAATACCAAATGACTACTCTTAGCCTGATAATGCTCCCAGTTTCTCGTCACTCATTCTCTTTGACCTCCCCGGAGGGGATTAGCCCAATAGTTTTCCCCCGTAATAGTTTTTGGGAATATTACTCCCCAGCCTGGAGGTCTCCCATTATTCACTTTCACTTTTGAGATCATTGTTTAGTTGTAGAATTAGAGGATGGGTGTAGACTGGGAACATGTAACGGGACATTAATTCATTCATTGTAGCGACATTGCAAACATAAATCAAGATGTTTGGGTCAAAGTTTCAGTGCAGCGTTGCGTAGCTGCAAATGTGGGAAATTGTATTGATCGCCAAGATTTATTATTGCCAGTACACAAACAAATGTACTCAGTAAATTGTAATTATTGACCGATTACCTCTGCACATACAATGTACAATGGAGATACTGCAAGAAAATGTACATTTCAGGGAAAACACAATCAACATAAATGTATTCACACATGCAATTTGGAAGCCACGGATCCAACAAACACAAATAATGACTTGGACATCTGCTATACTCTCACCCTTAACTTTTGTAACCTAAATATGTTACTTTCACAATTTGGAAACATCAGTGCATCTTTATGGGTCTGGAAAAGGCTAAATGTTATGATAGTTATTGCTATTTTTATGAACAATAGCATTGGAACACTTGCATTACAGCACACCACCAATAAGTGAAGAAAGTTTCTGGTTCATCACCTCTTTTCAGCTACAACAACGTAAAACTCCTATGGGATGACTTTCACAGACTATTCCCCCTTGGTAAAATGACTTAATATTCTGAGAGATAAAAGGGGGTCTTGCCTAAATCCTAAATAATTGTAATTGATTAAGAGGCGTGATCTAAGACTTTAGTGTACCTTCAGGGACAGAAACTGCCCTTTCTGCCCTACTTTAGTTCTCGCAGGGTCTACATGAACAACACAAAACATATGGCAGGCTCCATTCTATCCGGTGTGTACCGGAGGGTCCAAGTTGCTAAAGTGATCTTGGTAAAACGGGATCCTACACTTGCAGCCGCCTCTTCTACTTCTGCTGCCTGGTATCGTTTCACAAACACAAAGTATTCCTGGAAGAATTGATTCTGTTAGCCAGTACATTGATCACACACATTGCCCGAGGACAGAAGATGGCTTTACAAGCAATAAGATGGGAGACAATTATATTATTTTAGTGAAATAAGACAGAGTACATGCAGTGAGTGCCAATAGTCCAGGCGAGGAGGGCTGGGGTGATGTTTCCGGGGAGGTTGAGACAGCCGGCTCCCTCTGAGGCTGCCTCTGTGTGTTTGTGCTCCATCCTCAAGTGGCACTGTAATCCACTAAACTTTCCTCCACCCGCTTCTCTCAATGCAATCAGGATGCACAGGCTCACCCGTGATTGCGTTCATTTGTAAAAGCATCCAAGCCAAAATTGAACCCCAAGGCTGATAAGCTATAAAGATGCTGATCAGATCGCGACGAAGGAGTCCATACTTGAGGGCACAAGGTGTCAGGGCTGGAGCCAAAAGAGCAATGACTCTGTATGCCTCACTCGGAGCCAGGCGGTCACCGCAGAATACCAACAAGGGAAGAGCAAAAGACAACAAAGTGGAGTTTGATTTTTCATCTCCCTGCATTAGAGGAGGATGGCAGATTAGAAGTTGCTCATGGTAAATTTCAGAAGGTGTCTCAAGACAAGAGAAGGCACACCTCCGCTAAGGCTTAAACATTTGTCACTTTGAAATCAATGAGTCATTTGACTGTGGTAATAGTCTATGAAGATGGGATTTAATTACAACTTGTTATTTTTGAAATATTTCTTTCTCTCGGGATCTTCTGAACTACTGTTTTGATGCCAGTGTTGTGGATTTGTGCCATACAAATTAGACAAGGTACTTTTTATTGTCAATTCTTCAATATGCGTAACACATACAGAAGATTGAAATGATGGTACTCGAGGGCCCGCGGTGCTACAAAAGGCAGTACAAATAGTAACATCAATATAAAAACTAAATAAACTATAGTATAAAACGTATTCATTGAATGTGCAAATATCAAAGGTCAGATGACTGTGTGCAACATAGTCAAGGTCAGAGAACCAAGGCAAATTAGACATTTTATGAAGTACACCCCAATTCTGCAAAAGTGTCTGCTGCGACCCTGAGTCCGGTGTGTGCGTGTGTGTGTGTGATTGTGTGTGCATCTAGATGTTTGCGGGGCGTCAGAGTTCAGAGGTCAGGTGGGCAGAGGACAGAAGAGGAAGAGGGGGCAGAGCTGGCAGAGAGTTCAGATTCCCGACAGCCTGATGAATAAAACTGTCTTTGAGTCGGCTAGTCCTGGACCTCGGACTCCTGAAGAGGCTGTGTGATGGATGGGTGGCTTCCCCCGCTATGCGGAGGGCTTTGTGGGTGAGGCGGGTGCTGTAAATGTCCTGCAGGGAGGGAAGAGAGGTTCCGATGATCTTCTCAGCTGCCCTCAGTATGCGATGGAGATGCCTCAAAGTGAGCAAAGAAGTCATTCAGCTCATTTAACAGGGAGGTGGAGCTGTCGCAGTTCTGTGGTGAGGGTTGATATTCCGTAATGGTCTGAATACCTCGCTACAGACTCCTGGTGTCGCTGAAGCGATGGGCGATCTTCCTGGAGTACTCCTTCTTGGCCTCCCTGATGTCACGGGACAGATTGGCCCTGGCTGTCCTCGGGCCCTCCTCAACCACAGACCTAAAAGCCGCGTTGCGGACGTTCAGTAGTCTGTAGACCTCCCCAGGCAGCCATGGCTTCTGATTGGCACGGACAGTGATGGATTTAGTGGTGGTGACATCATCCATGCACTAGTTGATGTAGGCAATAACAGTCTCTGTGTACTCCTGAAGGTCTGTGATGGAGTTGTAGGTGGCAGGCTGTTTGAACATGGTCCAGTCTGTGGTGGCAAAAGTCTTTAAGTACCTCAAGGGACCCTTCTGGCCACACTCGTACCTGTTGGGAGACTTTAACCAGTGGTCTGAAAAAAGTGCTTCAAATTAACGTACAAACAGCTTTTACAGACGACCCCTCACCGCCTTAGTGCGTTAAATCGAGGTTGCACATTTTGTTTTGAATGGATACGGTTTGCTGGACCTTTTTTTTTTTTTTTTTTTTTTTTTGTATTTCTTGAAAATATTGTTGTATATTTTTATCTCCCAATTTCTCTATGAATACTCAGAATATTTTAACAGGAACCTTATTTGGGTACCTCCGCACCATCGTGCGAATGAGTTGCATAAGTAAATGAACAAACACCATGCCATGAAAATGTAACAAGCTTGGTGAAAGCCCAAGAGTGATCATAGTCAGTGACTCCAAGTTCTTCAACTAGTAAAAATGATTTACTGGAGAGTAAGCCACCGAGGCCAAATCCATTGTGTTCTTTTATTTTATTCTTCACCATTTAATGTGTTCTCTGCTTTACTGTCGTTTCTCACAGCCATGATGCCAAATAACAGCGATATTACGATCAACACTCATAGGTTGCTGTGCTAAAATGCAAAATTAAAAGATAGACAGATGGAGAGAAAGGGGAGGATCTCAGGATGTTATCCCCTCTCCATCCTTGTGGCCCTGGTGCGTTAAATGTCAAAGAGCAGTCAGCGGGAGAGACTGATTCCAGGAGGCGATGTGAATGGGACGATTGAAGACATCCTGTGATTGACAGCGCTTCCTTTTCTGCTCTGCCCTCAGGGTGATTGACAATGTGGTTCATCTCACATTTTGTGACTGAGCTAATCCAGTAAATTCCTACCAGACGCAGTGGCAACTCAGCAGAGACTTGCCACTCCTTTCCAAGGTGGAGTTTTTATTTCATCTCCTCTTCTCCAAAATAAATGTTTTTGCATCTGCACTGCTGATAACAAACGGGGGGTGGGGTGGGGTGGGGGGAACTGGGGGGGGGGGGGGGCAATATAATTAATTGTGAGTATATAATTAAAAGAATTTTGAAAAGTGCTAGTTTTCTATGAATTAAAATGTAGACTAATTACATGTGGGAATTAACCTGCTGTTGTGCTCGTGATTAACATTGTCATAGGTTACTGTCTCAATATGGTGCAGGTTGCAAATGGGATCACCTCAATTGAACGATTGATCTCCTGCCAAATTCTGTAATTAATTGACTCAACAGTGACAGCCAACTATCTCAAACGTCCCCCCCATATGCCTACAAGGTGAGAAGCTCATCCTCTCGACCTTGCACCTGTATTTTGATATGAGAATATCCCAGACATTACATCCACTGCAGCTGTGTTATCAAAGAGAAATCCACACGCACACAGATGCGAAAAAGAGAAAATGTGAACACTGAAGGCATCCTTTCCTCCCTGAGTGTCTGTTCTGCTCGAGTATTGCAGCTGCTGGAGGCTCACTGCAATTTGTATGGAAGTTTAACACACGTGCCCCACATCAACGATGCTGCCGTGTATTGGGTGTGAGAAGTGTTTGACACTTTCATTAATCATTATTCCTAAATGATCACTCTGTGAGGCTATGCATTTAAGCGTGATTAATTGCCAAGCGAACCCAATCACGCGACGAATTACCTGCCTAACCTTTTGCAGGGAAACCCAGTGTGGTTAACTGTGTCAAGGAAAATTAAGAGGTCACAATAATGAGAATCAATCAAAGCCTCCATTTAAAAACACTCATGGTAATTGGCAAGTGTATTCGGAGACCTTAGCAAAAACTATTTAAAGCCACAGTCAGGAATCATTTTTAGGGCTCCCACTACAGTTATGAAGTGGAATTCTGAAGCCACTCTGGTCAATATAAATCCACACCACTGAATGACAATTTGCCATCAAACCAGTCAAGGTGAAGTGAGTTAAATATTTGACATACATTGTGTCACTGTCTAATGAAAAGCAAGCATCTTCAAATATTTAACCAAAAACACCAACAATTGTGTTTTGGCTACAACAACAAAAACAACATTTGGAGATACTCTACATGCTTGTTTTATGACTTATAAAGACACTCTGCATTAGAGTGCTAAATCGTTTACATTATTCATGAGTTTGTAGAACAAATAATAAAACGCCTACTTGTGGATGTTTGTTGACTTTACAATGTCTGTTCTGTTAACATGCTATTTATTCATATGTATATACGGTGGAACCTCGATCGAACGGACTAATAGAGCGAGGGGTCGTCCAATATAGCCAAATGTCCGTTACATTGAAGCACTTTTTTTTTTAGGTCACATGCACCCATAATACTGTACAGTACAACATTATTGTTTTGTAGGTCTTTTCCGTGGCCAAAAACGGCCAATACAGGACAAAATTATTGTAAATATAAAAAAAGCTTGAAAATCTTTGAAAGTTTCCCCATTTTATCCAAACTTACCACACCTGTGTGCTTGGTCATGGTGACATTGTTGATGTACACTATGCATCATAGGCGAGTCGCTCTCATGAGCCACGAGGAATTAGTTTGCTTACTAGTTCCAAATCCTTTGCCAAAAGCGAACGGCTTGATAAAAAAAATGTTACTGTATAAAAAAAATAGCATGTTCCAGACTCCAGAGACTTTTGTATTCCTCACAGTTAACACTGCCGCCATGCCTCTCTCTCTCTCTCTCTCTCTCTCTCTTTCTGTGCGCTGCACTCTATGGCACAATAGACAATCGGTATAACCATCGCCACATCGATGCCCTACATTCAACATGGCCGCCACGTAGGCTCATCTTTTGGATTTGGATCTACATCAGTCCCATTGGAAATACATCAGTCCCATTCTCTGCCTGCATTGCACCACAGCGGCAGTAAACAACAGCGGCCAATTCTGGAACTGACAGACTTTGTCAACGGCAGTTTAAGTGACAAATGGAAACTATTTTGGGACACACTGTTCAGTCCCAAAGGTCTGTTTTATCTGATATCACTTATATTGGGGTCTGTTTTATCGCGGTTCCACTGTATGTATCTTGTTAGTCACTTCACTGCTGATGGATAACAGTGAATCTTCCATTTTCAACCACTTATATATAGACTATTTATTGATACACGTAGTTTTCAATTACATACAATGCTTCTGACTATTGCTGTTGTTCATATCTATTTCTATATACTGTGTACAGTATTTGTTTATTCAAGTATAATTTTAAATGTAGATCTGCAAATACAGTCTTGTGTTTGTTATTCTTGTACAGTTGACACAAACTGTGCTTATTCTGCTCATTATCATTGCCTGTTGTAAATATGGAGATACAGTAAATATTCTGGGATTTGTTTTATTCTTTTGATCTGCAAAACTGCAATCCATAGCAAGACTAATGAAGACTCCTTGTGGTCTGTTCTTATCTCAGGATACCCTTATCTTATTATTTAAATTCTCCTACGTCATGACCTTCATTTCCTAACTTCCATACAAGAACAAAATCTACAATAGCAATACATATCACATTAGCATGTCCAGGAGGAGGAAAACACACACAAATGAACTCTCATAATTGCACGATTTTTATGCACAATTCAAATTCAAATAATTGCTCCTTGATATAGCAGTACATCTGTCATGCTTATGCTTCTTTTTTTTTTTTTTTTTAAATAATTAAAAAAAGAAATAGAAACATACTAATGAGATAACTTCAGGGCTTTGCCGCTCCACTGACTATCATATTAATGTATTCCCATGTGAATTATACGCATCATCAAACACCTACTTTCCCTTCCATATTTTCTGTGAAGATGAGGGCTGGACACCGGGGTCTACCTTGCCCTCTGCAAAAATGAAGGGCATTCTTCATTATTATACCTCCTTGTGATTACTTGTTAATAGCCCTACACTAAAATGTCCCCCCCTTCCAAATTGACAACATTATTGTGAATTTTGTTTTTTATGAGAATGACATTGTTTCGGTCACTAAGTCATTAAGATGAGGATATGATCTATTCATACTTGCTTCCTCTTTGTTAGAAAAAAGTTGAATGTATTTTGAAGACCTGTTTCTTTTATTGTATTAAATATATAATTTTTTTGGTCAGATTACTTCGATATCAAGATGAACTGTAGCGTAACCTCTTCATTCTTGTGCTCTGTCTGTTTGCGGCCTGAAGCTCTGCCAGTGTAGTCTGTGCCTGTGACCTTTGTCCACCTTCTTAAACCTGTCTTCGTTCCCATGCCCTCCATTTATTCATTCATTCATTCTTGTCATCCCCGCCCCCTTTTTCTCATCACCAAAAACAGCCAGCCATCACAGTGCTTTTCTCACACTGCCTGATAGCCTCAACTTTGTCATTAGTGCAAATTAGAAATGGGAGACTAAACTCAAATTTAATCCATTGGTTTTCTATACCACTTTTCCTCGTTAGGGTCTTGGGTGAGCTGGCATCCCAGCTAACTTTGGTGACAAGCCGGGTACACAATGGACCGGTCACCAGATTTGTCACTGAGCTGTGCCCTGCAGTACTATTGTTGCTCGGCTGGCGCTTTGTGCCCCTCTCGCCCTCTCTCACTCTCCCTTCCCCTCTCTCTTCGCAGTAATCAGCACCTCCTCAGCCGCGCACCTGTCACCGATCAGCCTTCATTGCCCCCTGCATTAAAGCCTGCCAGATGCCGAAAATCCTCGCCAGAGTATTAGCGTTCTCCTGCGGTACAACGGCTCTCAAACTTGCACGTCAGCTACATCATTCTTAGGTATCCTTCTGACCTCCGTGTTCTTCCTTCTCCTCAGTGTTCCTTCCGTGTTCTCCGCCGTGCTGACTTCCTCCGCCACGCCCCCAAGCCATTCAACTGCTCACGCCACCGCCTACCCCACGTTTCCCGTCTCGACGACCTGCCAATACGCCCCAAGGATCCACCTTCATATCCTCCTCAATACACCTTTCACCACAAACTTCTCATTCTACATTTGAACAAATCCAAAGTCAACAGATTGTGTTTGGCATAATAGTTTTAACAAATACAGTAAGCGGGAGGTGGTTATCGATCATTGACTACCAGGTGCTGATTCAAAATAGGATTGATTGCCTTGCTGTGCTCTTGGGGTAATTTTTGCAGGCCGGGCCACTCCTGTGAAGGTTCACCATTGTTCCATGGTTTCTCCATTTGGGGATAATGCCTCTTCCCGTGGTTTGCTGGAGTCCTAAAGCTTTAGAATAGTTTTATCCTAAATAACAGCATCTTTGATTGGCAGTTACATCAGCAGTGGTGCGACACTGTGGAACGGCAATATGAAATACGAATCGCAGCAACACCAGTGGCAAACCGTCAACCCCTCATAAAAACTAGTGGCTGAACCCCGCACAATACACAACACGTTAGTCGGTTTTAGCCATGTTGCTCGGTGTGCCTTACAGGAGCCAAATAAAGGCTCCGAAAAGTTTAGTGCAATGAGGCTTGCAGTTAAGGTGTGACTGAAATGTTGGTATGAATATTTTGAATAGATTATGCCCACAGCGGTTGGAGAGCAACGCAGGCAATATGTGATTGATCATATCCCACAGGGGTGACAGGCGGTGTGACATTTACACACAGCAAACAGCGTTGGCTCTACTAAACTAAGCTCCCACAACCTATGTATGTAAGATTGCAAAGTCTTTCATTTTTAGCATGTGCATGCTAAACCTGGCTGATAAACGATTTCCCTAGCAGCACTTTTGTCCATATTTTATCACTGCAGACAATGCTCTGTAGCATTGCCAGGCATTGTGCGTATCCGTTATTTTTTTGTGTTCGGGGGGGCTCAAACCTCCCAAAAGTTTACTACCATAATTAATTTCTGCCTGACTGATCAGCAGCTTCATCAAAGGAAACAAAGATAGCACCTACAATAGATATTTGCTGAAACCTATGCAGTATGTTGAAGGGCAGTCTACTGTCCCGAGAAACACACATTTCTATTCCTCTATCTCTCACATACACACATGAATGCATGTATTGACTGCTTCCGCGCTTCCTCACGCTAACATTAACCAGAAACTTTTTCAGCATGCCCCGGGTGACTTCTTAGCCCGCTCTGAATGGTGAGTTCCTTTGCGGTCACTCTTGAAAGGAATCATGAATGTGTGACCTCTGACCATCGCTTTAAACCATTAGCCAGTCAACAGTCAACTGATGGTTTCTATATTGCCATCCCCATAGGAAATTTGCTTCTATATCGAGTAAATTACTGAAAATCTTAATTGAAATAATATCATTTTACTCAAATATAGTCTATCTTCAAATGGCCCCAGTTTTTTTTAAATACAGTGGAACCTAGAATGGACTAATAGGGGTCAGCGGGGGTTTGGAGGGACAGCCGATTGTCTGTTACATTGAATAACTTTTTTTTTTGGCCATATGCACCCATATGCACTCTGCATCTTTTTGCACAATTGTTTTTTTTTGTCAATGTCTTTATGTCTCCAAAGTGTTCTGTAAATTGACTGTCTGTTGTACTAGAGCGGCTCCAACTACCGGAGACAAATTCCTTGTGTGTTTTGGACATACTTGGCAAATAAAGATGATTCTGATTCTGATTCTGATAATACTGTTCAGTAAAAAAATGTTTTGTAGGTTTTTTCGTGGCCTAAAATGCCCAGTGATGTACAAAGTTATGGAAAATAAAAATTTTAAAAAAGCTTAAATGTTTGAAAGTTTCACATTTTATCCAATCTGACCACGCCGGATTCATGGTGACATTGTTGACGTACAGTACTTATCATATGCGAGTCCCTTTCATGAGCTGCGAGGAATTCGTGTTTTATCCGATATCCGTTATATCGGGGTCCGTTTTATCAAGGTTTCACTGTATATATTTCCAAGTGCTTTGTATTGACAAAACAATACATACATCTGGAAATAGTTTCAGAGCTATTATATACTTGTAGAAAAATATTCAGATGGCAACACAATATTGTAATTAACTTGGCAATACATACAATGAGCATAGGGGATTTTAGCTCTCCCCATGTAAAATATTTATCAAATATAGGGAAATTCGTGTCTTAAAATTTCAGTTTCAGATTACATTTAATTGCATAACACACACGTGTCCACAGTATACATTGTCAGAAAAAAAAGCTCTGTTAAATATTTAAAAAGGCTCAGTGTTCATTATTGTGGTTGTAGTTTGACATGGTTTCGAACAGAGTGGTGTTATCATTGTTTTGATTGCCTTATTCAGTTGGATGATAGAGGCAGAAAAGTACAAGTGCAGTCAAAGGAAAAACATTAAATTAATTGCTTTATTGGACTGAATCAAAACGGAGTACTATTAAACTCAAAAGTTTGGGAATTGCTTTTGGCTTGGATCTCTTTAGATTGCAGGTCTATTCATTCCATAAATATGGCCCTCGGGCATAGTGTCCATTTCGACACTTTGTGATTTTATTTCCGCACTACACGTCAGGAAAAGCAAACAACAAAGAGCACAAAGGACGCTCACACAAAAACTCTGCTAGAAAGTTAGGCAGTGGACAATATGCAAAGAGGAGTGTGAATGTACGTTGGTGTGTGCTTGCGTGAGTGGCTGTATGCCATATGTTCTAGAGTTGTCATAATGTGCATTCTAGGTGTGTATGTGAGAAGTGTCTTGGGATGATACCCGCAGCCCTGCCTCACTGCGCTGTGTGTAAATCATGTGTACAAGCTGTTTCCAATAAACTGTTAAATTTGATAAAGAGGTCTAGTTTTATATTACAAAGCCCGCAGGGCACTCGGACTTGTGCGATCATGAATACATTTTGCCGCATAATAACGCTCTGACTCCAATCGCCGCCACAGGAAAAATTGCTGCCCTCCTGGAAATCAAGTTGTGAAGCAGGCTGACACCTGTGTAAAAGGACAGGTGATGGGATTATAACATATTTATGCTTTCTGAGTTAGTGTTAAGCGACTTTTACAAGTAAGAGTGAGTAACACAAAGGACTGCAGGGCAAGGGTGGTGGTGCCATAGGTGGACAAATAACCCTTTTTTTTACCCATGAGGGAAACACTGCAGAGACATTTCAGTTTATAACATACTATTAAGTTATGTGCGATACTACTCGTGATCAAACGTTCACTAACTGGCCACAACATGAGGTACGCAATGTAATGCGATTCAATGCAATCGCTATGTGAACCAGTCTGCCCCTAACAAAGGCAATAATGCTCTGTTCTGATCGACGCTGTCAGCGAGGTATTAATTCAGCACCATGTTTGTTACCTCAGCAGAGGGCAAGACGTGGGATATATGTTGATCAATGTTAGCGCAAAAAGTGGTGATCCATTGCATTTGGTGGACTGACACCTATTTAAGCCACTCTCGCAAGGAATATTCTAATCCAGTTTGTAACAGTCTTATTGTAATATTGTTTATGAACCAGAGAGTTGCCCACTATCCAATAGACTAACAAACCAATCACAAAACAATACTCTGTAATTTGAGAGAATTGTTTGACAATTTTATTTTTGTTGAATTCTTTTTTTTTTATGTTAGCCCATTTTTTTCCAAACCTGTTCAAATTAATTTTGAATTTTAATATTTTGTCCATCTCACATAGCTTAAAGGTGTAATTTGCAGTGAAAAATCAAACAAACAAACAAACAACGCTTTTCGTCATTTGCGTTAAAACTGTCTCTATGACCCGACAGTAGAATATTATTCAAAGGATCTTTTGAAAAATCACCCCGCTCTAGCCCCACCTAATGCCTCTAATTTAATTAGGGACTGAACAGCAACCGCTGCAAGGTCCGTATTGTTATTTTTAAATATTTTCAAACTGAGCATGGCGGGACAAGAATAGTTCATCATAAAGTGTGACAGGAGGCATGACTGACACATGCCCATATGCACAGAGGCCCACAGGGACATACCGCAGCGTCTTGCAGAGTAGACTACGATAGTTTCTTGGTCGGATTATTTAACTCCAGTTCACAACAAAAGTTAAAAAGGAATTGGACAGGTTTGTACTTCAAATCAAGGGTAAAGATATATAATGGTGGTGTGTGTCCTATATGCGGAGGGTTGCATGACTGAGCTTGGAAAACCTCCTTGTAGGTCACGCCACCGTTTTCACTGAGCCGTCAGGGAACTTGATCACCTCTCTTATATATTTAATTGATTGTACATTCCAAAAAGTACAACATCAAACTAACATTTCATGTAATGTTGCGTGCTCACGGCCAACCCAGAGGCGTACTTTGAGGTGGCCGCAAGCGAGCGGGATGTAGCGGTCTCTTCCCCGAGGCCATTTCCGGCGAGCCGTCGACGAGCTCGTGGCTGACCGAGGCACACTGATGTGACCAGGCGAGCACAACGAACAGGTTTCACACACGCAAGAAACACCTCTTGGTACAATGTAGTAATTACAACTATATCACAGACATGCCATTAAGCAGATGGCACCCAGCAACCCCAATCTCGTGCTGCTCCGCATACCTGCCTCGACTGCCCCGCTGAGCCCAGTCTGCGTACACAAGACATCTAAGGAAAGCCTGGTCCACTTATCAAAGGAGAAGCACGGGAGACTTCGCTTCTCACACGGACGCTAAATTCATTACCAGCCAGTCCGAAGGAGCTCATCAAAGCTGAGACACGGACAGCTGGTTTCTCACTCGGACGCTAACTTAATTAACTTTCACCCCCAGCCAGCCTGAAGCGGATCACCAACCAAGACTTCATTTTTTTGGGACACTGGCTTGGTGACCAAGAACCTGAGAAACCCGCTGATCAGTGGTTCTCCATGAAGCCACAGGCCCATTTGTTCCTTTTTGGTCTGGGACAATGAATGGAGCACGAGCGACACCCACAGGCAGTGGAAAGCTACTGCAACTCCAACTCCATTCCGAATTTGAATGAGGTCTGATATTTTAAGAACTTTGCATGAACGTTCCCAGTGTTACCGTCACAACAGCGCCACTAGTGATTGTATTTCTGCATATTTGAATGTCTGATGCCAAACCTGTTTGTCAACTGAAGACAAGAGACGTTTCACCCCACACAACACAAATGCCACATTGCAAATAATTACAGTGTTCTCAACAATTGTAACATTCATTACAGGGATTGAAGAGGATGTGTGCATGACGGTACAAAGCTGGAAACTGGTCTCATTATTTGAAATCCAATCCAATAATTCATATTTTATCTCGCTGGTTGTAAACCATAAAATAATCCTTTGATGGAAAAGTAACATTAAGAGGCGGTCTATCTTCCCTTTTGGCTCAGCCAGGAAGTCCCCACCTCTCACCACGAGGTGGCGAGGACACATCGGACCCTTCCCCGCCGCAGGGCACCCTGCCGTTGGCCTGAGCTACCCTTGCGGGTGCCTGGGCAGCCCACAGAGGCAAGCTCCGTTGGGAAGGAAGCGGGCGGCACACTTGCGCTCCGAGCCTCTTGCGAACAGCGACACCCGGGCTCCGGCCGCCCTGCCTTGGAACTCTTTTTCTTGTTTTATTCCTTTTTTTCCTTCCTCCTTTCCCCACCAAATCCACCTGTTCCCCGTGCGGACCGGACCGGCCAAACATTCGGGAGATCGACCAGCCGGCCTAAATTGTGTCCCATGCAACCTAAGTCCAATTTGCGGTCTACTAAAGTGATGCATATTTGGGTTTAAATGAACGAGAACAGGAACCCCCAGCTCCATGCATTGTCACCGCACTCTCTCTCCTCCCTCACAGCCTCCTTCTGCCAATGTTTGTCCGTCCTTTTTTTTTGCTTTTCCCTGCATTGCCCCCCCTGTAAATTCCCCTGTAAGATCTCATTCAATTTTCGATAACATTTATAAAATTCATTTGTGCATGTTTGGGTTCAACACAAGACCTCCGATTATCGAGAACTCTTCTCCAGTTCCTGTAGCAAGCTTCATATTACGGGACATTGAGGTTTTAAGTCCCTTTGTCCTGATCGTTTTATACATCTTAAAAGAGACGTGGTGCCCCTTTTCGAAATAAGATAATTTGATTTTCACGCTGAAACTTAAAATCACCTTAAACCGGAAGTAACGCAGGCGTCGCTTCTGGCTTATTCTTGACTCCTAAATGAATTACGTTTTTACCCAAACCAATATACGCTACAACTAAAATAATATATTTGTGAAAATGTGTCCCTTTACGTCACATCTGACATGATTGACACTGCTCTTGTATTGGATCTCATGACCTAATATATGTATATACCTAATATACATAATCAAGATTAGCTATTGACCTTCAAATTATTTCATCCATTTTCTGTAGCCTTCCGCTTCGCCTCAATCAGGTCAGTGAGCTGGAGCCGATCCCGTCTGACTTTGAGGCAGAGGCTTGGTCTTCCGTGGACTGGTCGCCAGTCAATCACAGGGTAGACAAACCATTCACGCTGTCATTCACACATGGACAATTCGGAGTCTTCAAATAACCTTTCAGGTATGTTTCTGAATGTGGGAGGAATACGGATGACCTGGCAGAAACCCACGCAAACACGAAAAGAACATGCGCACGTCACACAGGAAGCCGAGAGCTGAGATTTTAACCCCAACATTTTCAAACTGTGAGGCAGATGTACTAACCACTATGACACCGTGCGTACACTCCTAAAAACTATGATATACAGTATAAAGGCTTAAGCTCTCTAATTTGAAACTGGAAAAACATCAACAGACTGCAAAACCCCCAAAGATTATAAAATAAAATCGTCCCAGGATAGGTAAAGTCATTACCACGTTAGCAGCCGTGTTACTCGATATCCCCCGTCCCACCAGTCCGGCCCGTATCTCTCGTCTCCGTACAGTATCTAGGTTGCTGCAAACGCAGGCAGGTGATGAATGTTCAGTAATTGTAAGAGTTCACTGGTACAAAGATTCAAATCCATGACAGCGAGAAATGGAAGAGCGCCCCGGGGGAAATTTCAGGCTGTGAGGAAGTGCATCCAACCTGTCTAAATAACAGATCACACCCCAACCTGGTCACTTGCTCAGAACATGTGCACGGATATTAGAAATGTGCCTTTTTCGTTCTTTTTTTGCAAATGAGAACATCTCTCTGCCGTCTAACAAATCTGCAAACAAAACATGTGGGAGAAAGTGTGATTCATTTCAATTTGACTCAATAAATACATGTACAGTATGCATAATGATGAGTCGACCCTTTTAGCACCTTAATAATACAAGTAGCTATATTTATTTTATTAGTTTTAGGAGTTACGGTGATTTGAAATACACATGCGCCGCGGTGTCACTAATGACCCCTTTCGTTTTAAAAGGTTTAAACATCTCGAGAATGGAAAGGACAAAGGAAAAGTTTGCAATGGTCACTGTAATGGCTTAAATGCTGAGTTTGATATTTGTGTAAGCATGTGCATCACAATAGAACGAAAAACACGTGACATGAGTTCTATGAGGGTTTGCAACTCTCAAATAACCAATGTGCATCTTTTTTCTTAATTTTGTTTTTGGACAGCGACATCCATGTCTGTATTCCTAATTGCGTCCTCTTGTTGAGTGTAAAAACTAAACTAATAGTAAGCTAATTCAACTCTAATCCTATTCATTTGAACCAAAAGTAATCATCTGTACCTTATTCAGACACGCAATTTTAAAACCGCATCCCTTGAGGGGCGAAACAAACATTCCACTCATTACAAGTGCATGAAGGATTTAGCCGACGCCTCTGATTCTGACGGCTACGACTCACAGAAAAAAGCGCTTTTAAATCAGTAATTAGAGATGTTTGGCAAAGAAATCAGTCAGCAGCGGAGTTCAATTTGCTTGTTTGTTTACATACTGTACTGTATTTGCGTATCTTATGGACAGCTTGCAAAAGTACACATTTTCTTTCGCATAAATATGTATGTTCCCCTGATTTTTAAGAATGTGACTTATCCAGCATCGAGTTTTAGGTTGTATTTTGGCAGCCTACAATCTGTAATCTGCAATTTGGATGCTCTGAGCAGATTAGAGTCTTCGATATTGATGTTTATTGAGCTGTCCAAATTCCTCTTGGAAACAGGCATTTCTCTTTATTCTTAACATTCAAAATGGACCTTATAAACTCGGCAAGGTGTGCTGCATAACTGGCATGGCTTTACTTTTCAGGCACAATGCAAAAATTGCCAGGGTGCCCCCCCCCCCCCCCCAAAACAAACAAACAAACAAACAAACACTTTCTTTTGATGGATCCGGTTTATATTAAAAAAAACAACCAAAAGAAACCATTGTATTTTTGAATGGCAAAAACAATACAAGCAAAAAAAAACAAAAAAACAACAGCAACAATAGCTGCACGTTTTGATTATTGTAGTCCATAAAACCATAATTGTTACGTTATGTCACAATTTTACACAAAGTGTAAATATACCAGAGTCAAAATCTGGTACAGCAAAACGGCAAGGGATGTCTGCATTAGTGAAAATGGGCCTCATCAAGGGCTGCTCTATCCAAAGAACAACAAATGAACACTCTGTTGACTTCCTCTCAAGTTAAGCTTTAGAAAAAACAGACCGGACAAGCGGTCTTAGCTGAACAACCATCGCGCGCTTGTGTTATTGATTACACAATCACAAAGCAAAGATGTAACAAGTGGAGAAAACAAGGCAAACAAATGAGGGTGAGGACAGACAGAAGGGTGCAAATAAGATAAACAAAGAAAACAGAGAGGTAGATGTTTCCTCAGGAGTATGATGAAAAGACATTGGTTCCTTTCTTTTCCACGGCTGAAACTACATTCTGCTTTAGTTAAAGTCCTCAGTTGTATCTCAGCATCCTGTACTCTTGGTAGTACCCCCCCCCCCCCCCCCCCCCCCGCCCCCCACTTCCTCCATCCCCAAAGGTCCAGGGAATTACAGTGTCTGCCTCCCCTGTCGCTATATTTAGGCCATTTAAGGTTGTGCGGTTTTAAAAGGGGAAAGTCAAAAGATGCCATTCTTTATGAATGTCTGCGGATATGAACGGGACCGCCGCTTCTCTGCTCTCACCGCACGCCCTCGGGAGTTCACCTTTTCAAATATAACGAATGCCTCAATTAAAATCCCTTTCACACACCAAGCTTATTTTTGACAACAATTGTCCGCCTTGTCCCTGAAGTTCACCGCGTCTGTTTCTCCTACTTTCCTCTGAAGAGGGGTGATACACATGGAGGGTAGACTCAGCTCACGTGCAAAGAGATGTAAAAGGAGAGTCAACAAAGAGACAGAAAGGGACTCTGAGGAGAGGGAGCGTAGAGTAAATATGTGAAGCGGGAAGTTCGAAGGATTGACACAGGGCCGAGAGTGATCTGAGCCAGCAGATGGCAGGATAAGAACAGTTATACGGTCACTTCCTGCACACGCAGAAAAAAAGCCTTTTTTCCCCTCACAAAATGCAGTTCAATGCAATAGAAAAGTACAAGCACCCTTTCGTGTCCAATTAAAAACAGGACCGTTATATTGGTCATTGGGTCATATGATTTGGTCAGTAACGGTAAAGACAAAATCAAATTTAGCGATGTTTTTATGCCACATTGTTATTTATTTAGTATTATTTTTATTTATTTTTTTTTACAGGTAAATGGCTCCCAAGAGGAAACAGTCATGCTCAAAGTCATATTTTCACGGGCTGCAACGAGTACTCGAATGTTTCGAGTATTTTGAGTAGATCCGTTTATTTAACTCATTCACTTCCAGCCCTCCCAGTTTGATACTTTTGGTATATATCGCAACTACCTGCTAATGGCGGGAAAGAGTTCTATTGTGAAGTTGGAGCAGGTGAACTAGCGCAACGCGGTTACGTCATCTACGCGAGCGTACGTGTTTTTGATTCAGGGGGCGCGATGACGAAACTGCGATGACGCTGGAGTTTGCTAGCCGCCGTTAAACGCGACAAAAGAAGAAAGAGAAGATGGAGACGAGGTCAGAGAAGACAAATGCGAGAAAAGACGACAAAAATTCCAAATACCCGATTATTCGCTAAAAATTTTGGTAGGCTACTCACGAGGGTTGCGGGCGTGCTGGAGCCTAACCCAGCTATCTTCGGGCGATAGAGGCGGGGTACACCCTGAACTGGTCGCCAGCCAATCGCAGGGCACACGTAAACAAACAACCATTCGCACGCACATTCACACCTACGGGCAATTTAGAGTCCTCAATCAACCGAACACGCATGTTGTTGGGTGCCCGGAGAAAAGCCCCCGCAGGCACGGGGAGAACATGCAAACTCCGCTAATAGTCATATCAGGTAAAATTCATTGATTTTCAAAAGGAAATTCAGTGGGCCATGGAGTTATGGTTTCTGATCAAATAATATGAAAATAACCCATTTTGCAGCAGGTGAGATAGATGTGATAATGTGGCTGAATTTTCAGCATTTGACCACCCAGCATGTCAGGTCCGTCCGTCTTGCTGAAAGATAATCATGCCCGATTATCCTGTGGTGTGGGGTATTCCCGACAATCCACATTTAATTTACGTCAATTACTGTTTGACTGTTTGCACATCTGTCGCACAGTCGAGAGGTCCTGGGTTCAAAACTGTGTGGAGTTCGCATGTTCTCTCTGTGCTTGCGTCAGCACTGTGGCTTCCTCTCCCAATCCAGACACATGTATGTCGGGTTAATTTGACGACTCTAAATTGTCTATAGGGGGGGGGGGGATGCTCGTTTTCAAAATAATGCATTTTTCAGCTCTTATTTGCATTGGGAGAATGAATTTAATCATTCCTAATCGGGATGGCTGGCTTTAATAAAACAGCGCTTAAAATACAAACAAGTAAACCTAAAAAACATGGGCTACGTTTTCATTCCAGACCCCTGGACATAATAGACATCTAAACTGTATGGTAATGCAGATTAAATGCCTGTTGTTGTTTAACTTTGCTTCATTTTAGTCGCCTTCTTTCAAGCTCCAGGGTGGAAAACAGAGACAACCTTTTTCCATTTTGTAATTTTGTGTAATTAATGATTATGCCCGTTTAGCCTTTCCAACTTTCAGTTCCACGCAACTTCATTAGACTCAAGCTCGTGTGCTATTGTGCGGGTTAGGACGGACATATAACTTGAATGACTAAGAGGGAGATAAACAAACAATCAATTAATCGTTGTTCTTGAAATGTATTTTCCATGGAATGGCAGAATCCACGAATGCTCTAAACAACAGTTTTGATGCCAATGTTGTATTAAGCAGATTACGACTAACAAGGTTTAGCAGTTGGAGCCAAATGGGCTCCATTTTGCCTCAATTCCTTCAAGACAACAGAATGGTGACCAAAATGTTAACACGTCTGTCTCAGGTTTCAAGTTCAAATCTTGGCTCCTGCCCTCACGTGTGGAATTTCCTTGCTCTTCCTGTGCTCGCGTGGGCTTTCTCCACGTCGTCCGGCTTCCTCCCACATGCATGTTAGCTTCATTCAAGACTCTAAATTGTCCATAGGTGTGAATGTAAGTGTGAATGGTTGTTTGTCCCTATGTGCCCAGCAGTTGTCTGGTGCACCCCGCCTCTTACCCAAAGTTAGCTGGGATAGGCTCCAGCTCACTTATGAGGACAAGCACTTCAGAAAATGGATAGCTGGATGGGAGAATCTCTATACATGTTCGAAACTCCTACTTTGATGTCAGTGTTCTATTGAGCAGAATAATGCCTCCCCGGTTTTTGTTGCCATAGCGTGGAAGTAGTTCAACTTCCCACAGCTGATGTCATTTTGTACTTCTTTAGTCAGCAATCTCGTTGAGAGTGAGTCAACAGCATCTGCGGCCAAGTAGTGAACTCCATTTGGCCTCAATTGCTTCAAGATATAACAAATTAACAATCAATTCCGCCACATTCTTAGTGATCAGTTCATTGATAAATGCATTACTATGCACATCTATAGTCCTCATTGCACAGGGCAAGTAGGAGAGGAAGGGAGTGCAATGTGATTTTTCATGAAGTGCCTGCCAAAGCAACAGGTGCACCGTTTGACATTTCATAGTGTTTTTACAGCAGCTTACTATTGAACACTGTTTTGAAAAACTTTTTCCATTGAACACAATCAATTTTATTTTTAAACACAATTTAGAATATTTGTGGCGGCACGGTGAGCAACTGGTTAGAGCGTCTGCCTCACAGTTCTGAGGAGCGGGGTTCAATCCCCGGCCCCGCCTGTGTGGAGTTTGCATGTTCTCCCCGTGCCTGCGTGGCTTTTCTCCGGGCACTCCGGTTTCCTCCCACATCCCAAAAACATGCGTGGTAGGTTAATTGAAGACTCTAAATTGCCCGTAGGGTGTGAATGTGAGTACGAATGGTTGTTTGTTTATATGTACCCTGCGATTGGCTGGCAACCAGTTCAGGGCGTAACCCGCCTCCGGCCCGAAGATAGCTGGGATAGGCTCCAGCACTCCCGCGACCCTTGTGAGGAGAAGCGGCTCGGAAAATCGATGGATGGATGTAACATAGTTTGCAGTTGAACAAAAGAACAAAATGTAATTTCAAAAATATTATAGACAATTCTAATTAATGGTTTCTTCAGACAAGACATTACTCCGTGCCTCTATCTTTCTTGACAAGTCTAAACTAATAAGCTATGATATTTTATCTTAGGAGGAAAAGTAATAACATATCGCGCACATACTGTACACTTGCCTTTTGGCCTTTTTTGCCCTTCCCTCTGAGTGGGTGGTCATTGTCAAGAGTGTCTCCCGACAATCTCTAAAATGCAACTTAATAGTTACTTTACAATTATTTGTTGTAGAATTTGTCTCCTTTCGACTGACTGATGTTATAAAGAGGAGCGCAGATGAGATGGTGAACTTCCCCTCTGGTGATTGTGTTACTTCCACGGCCACACCAGTGCCCCAAAATCAGTCTCTCTGACTGCAATAAAATATGTTATTTCTTCCATCTGAATCATCCAGCCACACCAGGCTTCATCTCTGACCATACTGTGTTTGCTGCAGGCTTGGAGATTTAGATTTCGAAGATATATGGCGTGAGTGACATATTTACTGGCGGTTGAACTCCGTTGGAGACTGCACTCATTGGTCACCACATTGGGTACACATTCACAATCTCAGCTAAGTTGTTTGGGGCTTTATGCCCCTGGCAGGGTCACCCGTGACAAGCAGGTCCTAGGCGAAGGACCAGACGAAGCACGGCTCCAAAGACTCCTTATGATGACGACAAGCTATGGACTCAGTTTTCCCTTGCCCGGACGCGGGTCACCGGGGCCCTCCTCTGGAGCCAGGCCTGGAGGTGGGGCTCGAAGGCGAGCGCCCGGTGGCCGGGCCTACACCCATAGGGTCCGGCCGGGGCACGGCCCGAAAGGGTAACGTGGGTCCCCCTTCCCGTGGGCTCGCCACCTGCGGGAGGGGCCATAGGGGTCGGGTGCAGTGCGAGCTGGGCGGTGGCCGAAGGCGGGGAACTTGGCGATCCGATCCCCGGCTACATCTTTGTAAAGCCTGCCTTGATTTTGTCTTTTTGAGTGGAGGCTGGCCTGACCGCGATTGTTTTTGTCTTGTCAACATGTATTGTAGGTATTAAAATGGCTCTTTATTTAGTCACTTCAGAATTACTCATGCATCTTCCCAAAACCTTTCACCAGCAGTACCAGTCTCAGATGATCCACTCAACCCCAAACAGAGTTTTACCTCACTGCATTTAACCTTGTCGGGTCACAATGCAGCAGGCGTGTTGAGGCAGATATCTATTTTAAGGTGGTGAGAATGTTTGGGTGGCTCAGCCCTTTCAAATTAAATGGATGGCATCCCAGGGAGGCCTATCAAAAATGATTAAAAAGGGCGGAAGACTTCAAGTGTGTGAGTTGTCACGACGATTCAGCACTGGCTAGCCGGCCTGCAACTCAGAGCCAGGAAGCTTATTAGCATTTCAACGCATAGCAACCTGCTTAGCCCGCAGCGCTGATCTTACCGTGGTCTCTCCAAAACTACGTCTCTCTCGCTCTCTCTCTCTCTCTCTCTCTCTCTCTGTCTCTCTCTCTCTCTCTCTTTCTCTCTTTCTCTCTCTCTCTCTTTTCAAATTAAATGGATGGCATCCCAGGGAGGCCTATCAAAAATGATTAAAAAGGGTGGAAGACTTCATGTGTGTGAGTCGTCAAGACGAGTCATCTCTCTCTTTCTCTCTCTCTCTCTCTCTCTCCCTCTCTCTCTCTCTCTCTCTCTCTCTCTCTCTCTCTCTCTCTCTCTCTCTCTTCTGCTCTCAACTTTCTCTACTCCTGTGCAAAAACATTAATGTTAAGTTGGTGGTTCGCTCAAGACAGGAATGTTTGTTTGTGTTTGCATCAAGCTGGAGTTGCATCTTGACGGAGAACATTTGTGCAAGTTTTAAAGCCATGCAAAAACTGAGTGAACCAAAAGGTGATGCCTTCTTACTCAGGGACTAATTGTATCAGATAGGAGTGTTGAAATGAATGATTGCTGTGCTTTAAAACATTGCGAGAGGGAAATTGAATTTGACTTGCACAAATTAAAACAACTGCGATTGGCTGGCGACCAGTGCAGGGTGTACCCCGCCTCCTGCCTGATGATAGCTGGGATTGGCTCCAGCACTCCCGCGACCCTTGTGAGGATAAGCGGCTCAGAAAATTGATGGATGGATGGACAAATTAAAACAAAGTTTTAAGTTTTGATTCTTGACGTGACAAGATGCCGGCTCATAACTCCTGACCGATGAATTCATTAATCAAACTGGGGTCCACAGACGGGGGTCCACGAGCTGTAATCTGGGAGGTCGTGGGGGCAAAAAATATTTGCAACAAATTATTATAATTTATCACATTTTGAAGTGTGCAGGATTTCTATAGCTCTCTCATGCTCTCTTCTCAGGTTCTTCTCGTGAGTCTTACAGGTGAGGCAAGGCACTGCTTTAGCAACGTCGAAATAGGAATTTAGGTGTGCGCGTTTTAGTTATGTTTGGTTTTAGGATTTCACAGAGCTCAAAGGGGACATGATAAAAAATAAATAATATGAAAAACAACTTTGCTAGATCTGTCGCTCTCGAATGCAAAATTACCCTTCATGTTAATGTACTTCCGGGTCAACTTTTGGGTTAAAAATACATAACTACAGTGGAGCGCTTTCGTATGTGGGAGAGGGTAACTGAGTGTTAATATCAATGAGAGATAGCTAGAGTGACTGGTTAAAAACATTCGGCTACTTAGCAGCCCTGGTCGAATTCATTTGCATGGGAAGGTACATGGTTACCGGTGTTCAACCAATCAACTGATTCCCGATTCTTGCTTTGGTTGTTGTGGCATCTCCCTGATTTAGACGATAGTGCTTCTTAGGACAACCCAGATTTGTGAATGTTCTGTAAAAATGTCAGAAAAATATAAAGATGGAATTGTTCAACAGTTAATGTTCTTTTATGTGATCAAAACGTCATTTGAGAGCAAAATAAAAACAGCTCCTCTGTATGCTGCCTCTTTTTACATCACAACTGGACCTAGAAACTTACTCATTTGTCAGGACGGCACGGTGTGTTTGGATGGCAAGCATTTTATATGTCGTTAATGATTGAGTTTTTATGCTCTTCGTCATCTTGACAGTGTAAAGAATGGGCTAACAGCATTTTGCCAATATTGGAAGTTTTTTTTGTGTGTGGCTGAGGTCTGTGCTCACCACTGTGACAAATGGGAACCCCTAAAGGACGTTAGGTGGCATCACTCAAAAGTTTGGAACACTGCGAAAAGAGTATCACTTTGTACATGTTTGAAACTCATTTTGGAATGTTTTTCCCATTGCAAACAACACCAAAGATTTGCTATGATGGAAACCAAAATGATTTAGAAGTAGATAATTAAACTGTCACAATGCACCTCACTTAGGCTATATGGGTATCCTTTGTCCCTAGACTACTTTGTCTCAGTGAAGCGACCTTGGGAGTCGACTACCTCATTGCTCCCAGCTCCCCATGAGTCCCCAACAGAGTTTCTCACTGTCTCAAATTAAAGATAAGGTCTGGCTGCTGCCGACTCTGTGTTCGGTAGCTACCCTACCTTTGGCATGTGGTCGTTGCTAATTACTTTGAGCTGTTAAGGGAGACATATCTGGGGATACATTCAGGAGGGAAGACCTACAAACCCAATTTAAAAGAGGAATAGGATTTTCACATTGCTCCCGATAGCTTTGTGTTACTTGTTGGATATACAGTACATTGTTTTCTCAAGGCCCGTTGCAAGTTGAACTATGAGTTTTATTTTGCTCTTAAAAACCTGAATAATGACTAACCTTGTTCCAAGGAAGTGATATGTTTGCCATAATCTGTGAAATGTTTGTTGTTGAATGTTATCCCTCCAACTGAGAAGGTGGGAGGGATTGTTTTCACTCCTGTTAATGGGTAAACTTAGTTTTTGATTCAGTGATTATTTGAGCTTTTTTTTTTAAAGGGTGGGGGGGACTTGGGTTCTGAAGAGCACACACAAAACAAAAACATGTTCTATACAAACAAACCCCTTCAAGTTCGCCAAAGATCTCTTTACTAAGGAAAAATGAAAACATAAAAGTGGAATTCTGTAAACTACAAAGCAGGAACTGGAAGCAAAAGGTCCACCAAGACACAAAAAGGCAAAAACAACTAGTTATCCCACATGAGATCCCACCGATTCAACCTTTTGGCTTGTTTTAAATATGGAGACTGGCCCCCCAAAATGGAAGAAAGTAGCAAATACAGTACTACATGCAAGATCAGCTTCACCCCCTGGGCTGAATGGAGTACAGTATAAGCTCTACAAGAACACAACAGATCTTCTACCGTAGGAGGCTGATAGAAGCATGAAAGCTGTCTCTGTTTCCAAGAAGGGACAATGAATGAGGTAGGACGGCCTGGAGAGGAGAAATCTCAGATGGAAAGACCTCTGAGGAATGGAGGCAAGTAACAATGGCTTTATCATCAGCCTACCTTTGATGTGCTGCAATCTCCCACAATCCGTCACCGGTAGTATGGCGAGGACCAAACCTGCGCCCTTTGCCTAACTCCAGGAACTCTTAATCACATCTTGACCACTTCTAACACTATCCTCACACAAGGCCGCTCCATTTTTAGGCGCAACCACGTCCTCAGTCTGGCAGCAGCTCTTGAGAGCAAGAGTCATACTCTTTGTAACGGAGAACAACCAATTCCATGATGCCACCAACATTCATCCAAGCCTAACCACCCTCCTACCAAACCAGAAGCCAGACAACTATCCAGGGCCCGGGATTAAATGATGTTAGTTAATATTAGCCAGCATGTAATCTTTCTTCCTGAGATTGCAGCCACCACCGTTTGGCCAGACTTGGTACTCTGTTCCCTCTCTGTCCTGTCCAGTGATGCCACCGTTCCCATCGAAAATTCATCTGATTACTGATTACTCTATTAAAAGTAACTTAGTTACTTTTTCTGATAACTTCATTTTAAAAGTAACTCAGTGAGATTACAAGTGATTTAAGAGTAACATTCAGCAACTACATAAGGCACATTAACCACAACACAGAGAGAGGCCTACATGTTATCAGACACAATTTAAAGGTGGACACAAGAACAACAATATGAGCCCTACTTACGGACATACAGTAAATTGTAGTACTCGCGAAACTAACATAGGCCTAGTGTCGAACTTGGGATAGCATGCTAACTTAGCACTTAGCAGGGAGGTACAACACAGAGCTCACTTCACCAGCTTAACAGTTGTACAAATGAAATGGTGGCATGAACTTAATTATCATGGACGCGCACTCCAGGAAAAGAGAACTATCTTCAGGTTATACCTGAAATACCGCTGGTTCTGTAACTTAAATAATCAATATGTTAATTTATCGCTCGCGCTAGCATGATGTTATTCGCGCTACGGAGGACCCTCATCCATGTCCGAGTGTAGTCCTGTTCAGGTCAGATTATGTTGCTTACCATTTATGACTATTATTGATATTTGTGTAGTTCCTTGATGTCTCTGAGGACTGAACTTTGGCATCCTCTGCTCTTCAATTTAGTTTGATGAATATTATGCAGTTTCCTGTCGTTTGGTCAGGTGATTGTTTAAGTAGACGTTGGATCCCCTCAGCTTTCTTCTGTGTTTTAACATTGCATCTTTATGTTTTCTCTTTGGGAATCTTATGATGATGGCTGTAGTGGTGTTGTTATTTTTCCGGTACACAGGGTGACATGCCCCAACGGTGTTGACATTCACTTAGCAGGATTAGACAAAAACTACACCACTCATTTCTGTGAAACTTTCTGTATGGTGCACATTTGAATTTTTTTGTCTTCCTCTAGTGGCCGTTCGCCCTTATTGGAACAGCCGTGCACTCCTTCATAGAAATTGTAGTCTTATTCACACTCAACCACAATGTCCAGCATACACTATCAACCATGACTTCTCAAAGTTTTGTAAAACTGCTTACATCAAGGAATAATTTTTTGTATGTTTTATTGTTGGCGATAAACTATGCGGTGGCACATCTGCCTCACAGTTCTGAGGACCGGGGTTCAAATCCCGGCCCCGTGCCTGCGTGGGTTTTCTCCGGGCACTCCGGTTTCCTCCCACATCCCAAAAAAATGCATGGTAGGTTGATTGAAGACTCTAAATGGCCCTTAGGTGTGAATGTTTGCGCAAATGGTTGTTTGTGTCTATGTGCCCTGCGATTGGCTGGCGACCAGTTCAGGGTGTACCCTGCCTCTCGCCCGAAAATAGCTGGGATAGGCTCCAGCACGCCCGCGACCCTTGTGTGGATAAAGCGGTACAGAAAATGGATGGATGGATGGATGGAAACTGTGCCAAATTGAGGAACTATTATATCTTTCACACTACACAATTTCAATTTTTGGCCTTTAATACTCACCCCAAAGTCAGTACAGTCCAACGTAGACATCGACTTTGTTTTGATATGCACTTGAGTCTGGGTCTAGTGTGAATAAACTGTCCATTGTTCAACGTACACTAAGTAGCGAACACTGGGTAAAAACAAAGACCAACATTTGTGCAATTATCAGTGAAAACTATAGAATGTTTTTCCAGGCTGTTCAAAACCCTTATATCACTCGTAAGTCTGTGAACCAGGCTGGTCTTTTCAGGGATCTGATTCTCATGGTCTCTGCCTGGTAAACTGCTCCATTTAACTCCCCTCTGACTCCCACTGGCTCATTGCTAAATAAGGATATCAATTAGGCTAAAGCACTCAGCAAAGGATCCCAAGTTAACCATCAGCCTAGGAATGAATGGATCTTTGGGGATATTGACTGCTGCGGCAATAGTTTTGTAAGTGGGCTGACCAAGGGGTAATTAAAGCAGCATTATCATGTTCCACCATTTATGGTTCTTCTGTGGCCATCCACGCAAGAACAGAGGCACATAGCAACTAAGAACACAGCAGACAAAGAATGAAAACATACTGCATGCAAAGAGGACTGTAGCAGTGACGTAAATGCAACCTTTTTTTGTGTAAATTTGGGCATTCGTTACGTACGTGTGCCTTTTTAAACCAAATAAAAAACAATTATTGATCAATAAATACAATGAAAGCTCGAGTGTCCATGTGAGGAAAGGCAAAACCTCAAGTGTATGTACTTGCTCTAATTAGGTTGTTGTATATGCAATTGCAGCATAATTGCACATAGATGTAATAATTACTTTTTTTCTTGTCCTGTATGGTCATGCAGAATGGTGGATCTGTTTACCAATAAGAACGATCGTACTTGGCCTCAACAATCCAAAAGGGGAACGCGCGAGCCAAGGCAGGCCAGAACGGCCACCCCGTGGAGAGGACACGGCCCACGCTGCGGGACACAGGGCAGTTCGCCGGCACCACCGAGGCGCCCAAGCCAGTCCGAAAAAGAGAGACACGGGGACCAACCACCCACCCCACTAGCCAACCACCACCGAACCCACCGCCCAGCACAGCTCACCTTCGACATCCCCCCAACACCAGGATATCAAGGCAGCCCTATCAACCAACAGGGCCTGATGCGGACGACAGCCCGAAACCGGTGAGCCGGTGAGCCGGTGATTCTCGCGCGCTGGAAATGAGGAGGGGCGGGGACTCCTGAAGATGGGAAAGGGAATCCCCATCCCTCGCAGCCAGCTGACCAGAGGCGGCCAGGCCCAAGGAGTCAGGCCATCAGCCTTGTGAGTAGCTACTTCGCATCCTGTTACAATGGTTATAGAGATATGATCATTACTTTATGGGCAAGATGAATAACTTTATTAGCCAAAATAGTTCACTTTTAAAAGAGGAATGCATACATACAGTATATGTTCAGTCTTGCAGATCTAAATTTCTTGAAAGTCAATTAATAGACCGATATCTCATTACTCACGTGCTTCACCTTACAAAGGCACCTTGGAGCTAAATTTAAAATGTAAAAAAGGTCAGGAAGTCCCTTGTACAATTAAGCCAGGAGTTTCTAAAGAATTCCATCATTATTGCAGAAATGACAAAAGTGTCTCTTTTGGCCAATGATCTACTTTTCATTAACTATTGGGCCAGCCCCTTTGATGCATCTCAATTAACAGGAAATTAGCTAACTACATTATTATAATATACCGGGACCACAATACCAGTTTGGGGCCTTTCAATCAATCATAGCTTCTCCTTAATATTGCCAACTTTGCATGAGGCTAGAATTATCAAGCTGAACTATTTGCGTTTTGTTATCAAATGAATTAATATTTAAAAATGTAATTATGATGTATCACTCGCTTCAAATGAAAGCCCCGTCATCTCTAGGTGTTAATTTGAGTATGTGAACTTTATACTTTGAACTAATTGGCTGCTGTTGAAATCCCCTGAATGTGAGTAATTTGATCAGGTATTCCACAACCATTGTACAATTTAATTTGAGTCATTTAATTGGATTTGACTGCTTATTTCTGGGCCACTCGCCACTCAGTATTCAAGGATTGTGCAGTGGTCCTGAGGCAAACACACACAGTAGCTACCGCTGGATTTCTGGCTACATAACATTTTCCCTTGTGGAGGATTAAAGTGCCTGCCTGACAGAACGACAGATCAGACAGACAGATCAGAACGTGGACATTTAAAAAAAAAAAATATATATATTGGTTGTATAAAAAGCTGCAAGGTTAAGATCTTAAATTCAAAACAATGGTTAGGGTATTCCTCCAGGTCAGCTGTAATATGTTTACACACATCAAATATTTCTTAATTTGACTTGAATAAAAACAGAGAGGTTGTGCGTCATAAATTGCATGAAAGCAGTCATCGCCATCTCCTTCGAGGGAGATGGCGATGACTGCTCTAAATGTCATTGGCGGGGCACCGCCGAAGACTTTATCTGTCCGTAGAGGTTCAGCCATCTCGTCTTAGCGATAGCCGAGGCCTGGAGACTCAAAGGCAGTAGCCGAGACGGCCTCCCCTCCCTCCGTTGAAATGCTGCGAAAATAGTGTGGTGATCGTGTTGAGAGACGGAGACTTGGTCAAATGAGGAAGGCAAGAGAGAATAGACAGAGATGCCCATGGGCAAGAATGGTGCTGTCTTGGCTGGACCATTGAGCCAGAGATGAAGACGACACTGCTGATCTGCATCAGCCTTATGGAGTATTCATAGCAGCCGGTCCTTCTAACACAATTTGTGACCTCTAACCCGGCGGAAGAACATGAGAGTTTAACAATAGGCCGCTCTGTAGGGAGCAATAGTGCGTTGAGACCCTCGCGAGCAACTTTTTATACACCACGTCTTTTCTGGGAATTCCACAATAAAACGACTGTTATTTATCATTCCCAACCTCTTTATCATTTAGTCAATAAACGCTTTTCCACTTTCTCTCTCTTTCTCATGTTCCCTCCATCGTAGTCTGGGAGTCAGATATCTGTATTAGTCCCCCCCCCCCTTCTGCCTTGGGGCTGGCTGTGTCAAAAGCTAAATCATGATCAGCTATGGCTTTCTGGCTAAATTGTGTATGAAGGCTGCAGGGGAAAAAGGTGCACATGTTCATTACTGGTGACAGTGAGGAAACAGAAGTTTTGTGCGCATGCTCAAAAACAAAAAGGAAGTGAATGAGTGAATGAATCAAAGTTGAATATGGTGACTATTTGATATGCCAGTCAAAACCTTCGATTTACAAATGCAAATCAGTGCAACATAACCATGCGCCCATTTCCCACCCTCTAGATTTGTATAATATGACCCAAACTTTGTCTGCCGTTGCCGAACAAACCTCACTCACAGGAGTCTCAGGAAATGTTTGGATGTGCACACAAATTATGAGAAAATCATCAAGTTCTTTAACCCCAAAAAATTCTTCCATGCTTGGAGGATATTTAAAAATAAACCAATTCATAAAGTGTCTTGGACCTCAGTCATAACCACAGATTATGATGGAATCAGAAAACTGTATTATGTACTATTATTATTATTATAATTATTATTATCCATCTATCCATTTTCTATATTGCTTATCCTGACTAGGTTCGCGGGCGTGCTGGAGCCTATCTCAGCTGACTCTGGGCGAGAGGCGGGGTACACATCCTGGACTGGTCGCCAACCAATCGCAGGGCAGATATAAACAAACAACCATTCGCACTCATGTTCACATCTACGGACAATTTTTTAATTCATCTTCAATTAACCGACAATGCATGTTTTGGGGATGTGGCTGGAAAACTGGATTATCCATCCATCCATCCATTATCGGAGCCGCTTATCCCCACAAGGGTCGAGGGAGCGCTGGAGCCTATCCCAGCTATCATCGGGCAGGAGGCGGGGTACACCCTGAACTGGTTGCCAGCCAATCACAGGGCACATACAAACAAACAACCATTCACACTCACATTCACACCTACGGACAATTTAGAACCTACCATGCATGTTTTTGAGATGTGGGAGGAAACTGGAGTGCCCGGAGAAAAGCCACGCAGGCACGGCGAGAGCATGCAAACTCCACACAGGCGGGGCCGGGGATTGAACCCCGCTCCTCAGAACTGTGAGGCAGACGCTCTAACCAGTCGCCCACCGTGCCGCCCTATTATTATTATTATTATTTCGTTTTTTTGGACATGTCGAAGAATTTTAATTCAATGTTCCAATAATCAAATCAAATATTAACTGTTCACATTGTAGTATTGTATCGGCTAACTCTGCTTGAGTATCCCAAAGTTGTTAATTTGTTGAAACTCTCGAAAGCCTGGTTTCATGACTGATCAGAAGTTAATTATGCTTTCAACTTGGAAACCTTCCCAAAACCATGTTCATTGTTTCGAATTTCATCGAAAAGGCTCCACCGTAGTCAGACGAGTTACAGGTAATTTAGAGCCTGCCCCGGCACACCCATCGCAGGCACACGTCTACAGCCTCGCAAAAAATAAACACGATAACATTTAAGGCTCTGTTTTTGTGCACTTGTGCGCAGCTGTGCCACGCGCCATGTGGGATTCACACCATTCAGGATAATAGGGCTCTTTGTGTCCTAGTAACGCTCCATTGCGATTAAGGTGTTTTTCTGAGGTAACAGGTTAGCACAGGATTTTTATATTAGAAATTTAAATACGCTAACCCTTACCTCAAAGGCCAAGTTGGCAGATGAAGCATTTAATGCCAGAACAAAGTGTTTTCATGATAATGTTACATTTTTGTTCAGTTTCCTACTCAGATTGTCATGAGACCGCATTGATCCTGAAAATTGCGAGTTAATTATGTAGGGCTTTGTCTTCTCTTAAGGCCATTATGCCCAGTTCTCAGGAGGGAACTCCTCTCTCCTGTGAGCCACTTTTTCCTGCTAGTGCTAATTAATTAAGAGGGTTTACTGGCCACAGTGAAGAGCAGGCTCAACGCTTTGTCATCTACTTTGCAGACCTGCCTTGAGACTTATGGCCTCTTTTCCCAATAATTTCAACAGACACCATCCAGAAGACAGTAGAGATTGATGACACAGGTACGAGGTGTGTCAGAAAAGTTCCAGGCCTGCTGTCACAGAATATACACTGTATATCAAACCCGAAATAAAAACTATGAGTTTTCCCCTTCAGTGAAATTGCCCTTGGAGTAAATAACTGTGACCTCAGCTCTCTGCAGCTATTGAACTTTTCCCCCCACCTTTTAAATACATTAAATACCTCTTTGTCAGACCCTCAACTAATGAGTAAAGTGAGTGATGATGGGACCAATGAGAGCAGACCAGACATGACTCATCATCAGTGATGAGTCGGGGATCTTCCAGTGTGACCTGAAGACCGAACGCCAGAGCCTTCAGACGTCATCCAGGCCAAAGAAAGAAAGACTTTCAAAGTCCAAAGTCAAAGTTCTGTTGATCACATTCTTTGATGTGAGGACCATTGTCTACTGCGAGTTTTTGCCACAGGCCCAGACGATTAACGTCTACAAAGAATCCCGTATCATTTGCTTTGCTTAGTGCTTGAGAAGAGACGAGCGTTCTGGCAGGACATTATGTGGCTGCTTTACCTGGACAAGGCACCTGCTCACAATGCCCTGAGCACCTGGCAGGTCCTGGCTGAGAAGAACATCGCCGTGCCGAAGCAACCTCCATACTCACCCGACCTGGCCCAGTGTGATTTTTTTTTTTTCCTCTTTTCGCAAGCTCAAGGGGATCATCAAGGGGACCCGTTTTGAAGATATGGACAACACCAATATGGCTGTGACGATGGAACAGCGTAAGATCCCGGAAGAATCCTTCCAGGATTGTATGAAGATGTGGCGGAGAATGCTGGGAAAGTGTGTTCAGCCCACCGCAAATCGAGCGATGCGGCCGAATTGGACCGAATTGTTGCGCAATGTTTTCATGAGTAGCCAACGGATGACCACTGGCATTGCAGCGATTAACATTTTAACTCAGTAAACAGGTCGCAACGTCGCAAATGTAACATCCAATCAAAAACGTACATAAGCTTTCACACATACAAAGAAAATAGTTTCTGGGTTCTAAGCTAGGGAGACCCCTACCAAGCCATACAAATACATTATGTACAGTATACATATATTGTGTTTTATAAGAATACTTAACATTTTATAAATTAATAATTTCACATGTACCTGTGGATGAATTAGTGAAGTGTGCAGTCTCTGTCGACAAAATGCCCGTGAGCGATGTACACTATGTAGCACGCCAGGTGCAATCAGTGAATGGAGGCGAAGCAGCCTCTCAAAATATCCACACGATCGCCTTGATTCTCACCCACTTCCTCTCTTTGTGGCAAACTGCTTCTTCCTTGACAATCACACAAGTTTTGATGGTTTAATAAAAGTAAAAGAGGACAATATACTGTATGTGCAGCCTCACAAAAGGATACAGGTTTTCCGTCGCATTGCGTGCAATCGCTAAGTGTGCGTGTGTGAGTCTCCAACTGTCATTTTGTGCGGTTTGCGGCAGGCCTTCGACTCCAGGGGCATTACTTTCAAGAGAAAAACCTGTCGTTTTTATACTGGATTTGAAATATAGCCTTAGTGATGCCAGTCCTGGAACTTTTTTTGACACACCTCGTATAATATGTGCAAAAAGTCCTTTTTAGCTCCAGATTTAGTGCTAAACCAATACTTTTAATCTGCTCTCACCATAACTATCAGGACATAGCATCTTCTATTGTAATTTTGTCTGTGTTTATTCTAATATGGTAGCCTTTTGTTAAAAAAAAACAAAAACATTGTGAAGCTTCACAAAATAACATTTTCAGAAGGAGCAAAAAAAAAATGTTACAGGGAAATAATGTGACCACATTTAATGAAAGGTTAAATTTTCATTTGCTCACTATTGACTGAGCTGAAAGGGCCATTATTTATTGTATTGGCATGATGTGGCCCATTAGTGCTGTATTGGAATTGGTTTGGCTTCTTCCTCGCCCCTTTTTCTCCCCGTTGTTCAGCGTTGAGTGATCGCTGCGAGCTAAAGTGTAAGGAAAGACCTGTTTGTGTGTGCTTGCACGTGTATGTGTGTTTGTGTCCGTGTATGTGTGTGTGCATGCGAGCGAGCCTGTGAATGTGTGTGTGTGTGTGTGTGTGTGTGTGTGTGTGTGTGTGTAAGCGGTAGCTACGTGCAACACAAACAACACCTCAAACTTTCCCAGCTAAATTCCTTCTGTTCATGTATACATTGTCCGCATGGTGCATGGAGATTCTGCCATCGATCTGTTGTTCTCACGATCTCACTGACACATCAATGACAATCTCATTCCTTTCAACTGATTTTATCGGCCACTGTCTCCGCAAAGTGACAAGACACATTGCAGCTGCGTGTAACTTAATAAAAAAGCTGCTCTGCTCAATCCAGAATGAGTCATAAGACAGCAGGGCTCCCGAAACGTGGCACATTCACTTAAAGATGTTCTCTAATTGCGGTCGGTGGAGAATATACAAGCGGTGCTTTATTTCAAATCATAGAAACCCTCCACCACACAGTTCTCATTTGTTTATTAGCATCCTGGTGTAAACACGAACCCATTGCAATAATGAGGCAACATCTGCATGATGATGAGCAAACTGGTCCCCAGGCCAATGTTTACTCAAATATCCAAACACCAGGTCAATATCTTGTAGGTTAATAAGCTTGTAGAGGCTGTTTCAGACTTGTTTGGAATGAGTTAGCAAAGGAACATTTACTTGAAGATACTTGGTTTTAAATTGACACTCACAGACACTTATTTAGCGGATAACAGACATACAGAAATTGAACATCTTTGAAACAATTTGAAAAATGTGAGAGACCCCTCGCATGATGAGGAAACAATCAGCTAGTGTGTGCATACTGCTCTTATAGTATGTGCTGTATCCGAGATGAGCAACTCAGCACACCACACACATATTGTAAGAGGCATGGTGGCTTAGGGCAGGGGTGTCAAACATACGGCGCCGCCAGCCAGAGCCGGCTGGCGGGGCCGCATGGAGTCCAATCCAGCGCATGGACATTGTTCTGCCCATCAGGCAAGTTGTAGTTAATTTATACACATAGACGCTTATTTGAAACTTATGCTTTAATTTTGACACAAGAACCGGAAGTGCAGTGAGTCGTGACATGCACGAAGTTGAGAGAGAAATAAAAGATCTGTCCCCTCCTTGAGCCGTCAGCTTATGATGGTGGGGCGGTTTTGTGTGTCCCAATGATCCAAGGAGCTAAGTTATCTGGGACTTTATGCCTCTGGCAGGTTCACCCATGACAAACAGGTCCTCGGTGAAGGACCAGACAAAGCACGGCCCTTGTGATGACAAAAAAAAAAATTGACTCAGTTTTCCCTTGCTTGGACGCAGGTCACCTCTGGAGCCAGGCCTGGAGGTGGGGCTCGAAGGCGAGCGCCTGGTGGCCGGGAGGGGGAAGCAGTGCACCATCAACACTGTGTGTCGTGGGGATGGGCGCTGCTGACCTCAACTCGGGACATTGTGAGTCGTTGGGGAGAATACTTCGAAAACCTCCTCAATTCCACCGACATGCCTTCCCATGAGGAAGCAGAGTCTGGGGTCTCTGAGGTGAGCTCTCCTATCTCTGGGGTTGAAAAAGCTCCTCGGTGGCAAGGCTCTGGGGGTGGATGAGATTCGCCCGGAGTTTCTACAAGCTCTGGATGTTGTGGGGCTGTCCTGTTTGACACGCCTCTGCAACATTGCGTGGACATTGGGAACAGTGCCTCTGGATTGGCAGACTGGGGTGGTGGCGACCGGACTTTGTGTTCCAACTACAGGGGGGATCACACTCCTCAGCCTCTCTGGTAAGGTCTATTCAGGGATGCTGGTGAGTAGGGTCCGTCGGGAAGTCCAAGCTCAGATTCAGGAGGAGCAGTGTGTTTTTCGTCCTGGCCGTGGAACAGTGGACCAGCTCTACACAGGCAGTGTCCTCGAGGGTGCATGGGAGTTCGTCCAACTAGTCTACATGTGTTTTGTTGACTTGGAGAAGGCGTTCGACCGTGTCCCTCTGGGAGTCCTGTGGGTCTGAAGAGACTGTCTCTCGGCTTGCCTGGGAACGCCTCGGGATCCCCTCGTAAGAGCTGGAAGAAGTGGCTGGGGAGAGGGAAGTCTGGGCTTCCCTGCTAAAGCTACTGCCCTGGCGACCCGACCTCGGATAAGTGGAAGAAAATGGATGGATGCATTGATGATGAATGTGTATAAGATATGTTTACATTATATACCAGTATATGATTACATTATATTGTCTATGGAGATGCCTCATGTCAAGTCCACAACACACCAAAATGACCCTCAGTGGTCAATGTGCACTTACACACAGCACACATGCAGTACCCGCATGATCGTCAAATATTACGACTCGGTCATTTCCCTTTAACACAGTTTCTTTCCTCCTGTTTCCGAAACGCTGCATAAACAGCGTGGGGCTTTATGGCCTTGTTTTCTGTCTGATGGTGCACTGGTGCTAGCATCTGACACCAGCTCCCTGCCACTTTCACAGGCTGTAAACATCTGGGCAAGGCCTTTCATCTGGTCGATGTGGCAAGAGGACCTAGGGGCTCTGGATTAACGCCACAATAAAAGCAGGCTCCTGCACTTAGTTTCGCCAGCTTCAAGCTTGCCACGGTGACAAGCTGTGCTGAAACAAGCCAAAGAGGGAAGAAATAACACTTTACAGCCCAACACCACAAATTAATAGTTTCCTCCAGAAGACAAACTCGTTCCAGTGTAGACTCATTAATTAAAATGGAATGTGGCTTTTCTTTTCTTTTTTTTAAATTCAGTATTGTTTTTCCGTGTTTCCATTATTATTAATGTTTAAAAAACTATGCGGTGTGCTTGTTGTTAAAGCAACATTATATACTAATGACTTCAATATAAATTTCAAGGGAATCAGCAGCTGCCTTAGTTGGACCAGCACAGACACATCTAATGTTGTGTTAGCATCAGCATCTCCAGATTTGTTGTGTACAATGTTCATAGATATTTCAGGACATCTATATAACAGACTCGAAAATAAATAATGTTGCTTGAAAGAATTGTTTAGACTTTTTAGAATAGAATTTTATCTCAGAGAAAGCATTTGGGGACAGAGGGTTTGTTTCAGAATTTGCCCAATTTGTCTTACAGGTGGGGCCGGAGACCGAACCCCGGTTCCCAGAACTGTGAGGCGGACTCTCTAACCAGTCGGTCAACCGTGCCGCCACTTAAAATCTATCTTGTAAAATAGGTTTTGTGGTTTCACTGGTTTTCTTTCGCCACTGATAGGGATGAGATATACTGCACGTCGACATTACTGAAAGAAATTTACCAATGGCCTCCATTGACTGGATGCTGCCTGACAATTGTCCATTGGGCTGTTCTGATAAGAATAGTAACAAACACGAAGTGTGCCTTCATTTTAGGGGAATCCCCACTTATCGTATTTGGAACACTGCAGGCATGAGACATAAGAAGGGCAGTCAAAAAGCCAAGTTAATTTAACCTACTAATTATTGATTATTTCCCCCCCCCCTCCCCCCCGAAATGTTCATAGTGTGTGGTATAAATCGTTATTTGACAAAAAAAATGACATCATTTTTGGATGCTCGTCAAAAGCAGAGAGCGCTGATTGAATTTCTTGCTTTGGAAGGGGAACCACCACTTAACATTTTTTAAAAGGTTGACAAAATGTGTATGGAGTTTGGGTTATGTCAGTAATGATGACACATGTTGTTGATGTCATCGATGGTGACTCTACGATCTTCTCTATTCAGTGCCTCGACCCTCGCACTGAAACCAGGATTGACAGCTGAAGATGGTCTGCTGAAGAGGTAAGTCAAAGTTGGCTGTTGTTCTTTTGCCTTTGATCCCGGACACCCACTTTTTAACTGTGCTGTAGCCTATTGGAGCTTTCCCATACACATTTTTTAACCTTTTGAAAATGTTAAGTAGTGATTCCCCTTCCCTTTTTTTAAAATTAACCTTCAAACAAGTATTTAGACTACAAACTTTCAAATTTTCAGAAAAAAAATGAATTATTAGGAGGTAAATTGAATTTGACTCATTACTTTTTGACTGCCCCTCATACTCATAGTACTTGCAAATCATCAAACAACAAGGGGACCAACCACAGTCAATCAAACCCAAGCTTCCCACTTTTACATCCTGTTTCCGGGGTATCTCATGCATGCCCAGACCACCACCAGCACAGTCCCCCGCAACATGCTGGAGCAAAAAAAGTACTGACCTGCAACAGGTATGTGCTGTGCAACATGATATTCTGAACCACGTCGTGTGGGAACTGTAAAGCACACACTTTGTTTGCAATGAAACATGACTTTATTTACACACCTCACTGCATGCCCGGACGCCCACAAAACTCGTACGTCAAGTGCCAGGCCTTTTTGCTCTGTTTATTGACAGGAAAAACAAAGGGTTGAGCCTTTTGGACTCATTATTTTTTTTCTCAGGACCATTTTTCAAAAGAACACCAAAAGCTTTCCTTTTGGGGATTTCAGGTCGGTGGAGGAGGAAGCAACTCGTGATAAATTGATGAGTGGCAGATTGACTGATTTTTATTCTGGCACAGAGGTAGAAAGAACGTATCAGAGATATACAAAAAGTTGTTTAAAGTTGGACGAAGTTACTTACAAATGCTGACTAGAAGCACATCGTTGGACATTGCTGGTTGTTTTATGACAGACAATTATGAAATGATAAAATGTAAGTTTTTATAAGATATATAGTCAAAGGCAGTATGAATATATATATATATATATATATATATATATATATATATATATATATATATATATATATATATATATATGCATGTTCATTTGCAAACATTTGAGACGCCGCACAGTGCTACTGAAACGGTCGAAGGATGGAACACAAAATAGACACAAGTGCAATCAAGAGGTGCGTGTGTTCGTGTGTGTGTGTGTGTGTACACGTGTGGTGTGCAAGTGCGAGTGCGTGTGTGCGTGTGTGTGTGTGTGTGTGAAGGGAATTTAGACAAGGAGGAAAAATGGCTAGACAAACAAAGCATTTTTATGCTACCCAGAAATATTATTTATGCAGGTTATTTTCTCTACAACACCAAATTGTTGTGGGCTATTTCAATAATCAATTTGATACCCAAAACTATTTACCTTATCACCTTTAACAGAAAGCATTGATGTAGCAGTTTCTAACGATAACACAGAATATAATTGCTTGATGGAATGATGGAAATGTTTGGACGCTCCTGCCATGGAGGCTTCACCCAATGGAAGTAGCTTTGATGTACTTTAGCTTAGCTAGTTACGTCTCTGGTGGATAGCTTTGGTGTAGTTAAGCTCTATTCGATTAAGCTGTATCGTGATGTCGCTTTTATACAACAGTTCCGCAAGCGCCATTTATTAGGTAACCGTAAAAAGCAACAATCAATTATGCGGATGCAATTTCATTGTTTTCATGTTGCACATAAGGAATTTCTTTTTTTGTCTTTTTTTTTGGTTTTTGTTGGCACCTGTCCTCGAAATCTAATAAAATTGCTTGGCATTACACACAAATAACCGCTGACTAATCATACAGGGTAAGTGATATGTCAATCTAAAAGTCGGAATGCTTTTGTACTGTATAACAGGCTGCGCTCATCAAACGACTCTTGTCCAATCAAATTGCTTGGGTGGAACTATCTGTTGTATATTGTATAATAGTTGGTAGCTTGGCTCACAATATTTTCCAAGTAGTTTGCCCAACATTGTTTGTAAGCTGCGTATTCAGATCTTCTTGAACTACAGCATGTTTCCGTTCAAAAGTAGAGGAAAATAATGTATTTTGAGGTTGTTTCGCATGCCTTTCCTCCTCATTTTTCTTCTTCACAACCGCCAACCTATACCTCGACAGATACAGTATATCATTGTAATGAAATAGGAAATAACAGTATGTACACATTTTGCGGTTGAAATGTTGAATTTGCATTTCACACAGAATAAAACAGAGTTGGGACTAATTATTAAGCGCAACAGAAATAGTTCCTTGGTTCGTAAAGGACAAGTTAGAAAAACGTTGTTGTAAATCAATGGAATCTTAATCTAAAATTATAATATTTGATTAGAACGCTCTAATATTAACTTGATTCTTGCGCCTAAGTCAATGTTTCCTCTTAAAATTTGATAAGGAACCATTAAACAATGTGTTTAGCACATTGATCCTCGAAGAAAACAAGTCATCATCAGCAGCCACTAATGACTTTCCATTTGTTACACGGAGGAGTGACTGAGCAGTCCTTCATCCCACTGCCTCTGTTTCATTTATTTCTTGACTTTTTTTCCCTCTCTTTTGGCTACCCGCCCTCTCCTAAAGTCCCACTTTCCCACATCTCATTCAATACCCATCGCAGGGTCTGACAATATAGCCCCCCCTCCGCTCTCCGAAAGGACACAGGTGACTGAGCCCGTGACTGCCCTGGCGTCAAGAGGATGATACATAACAGTTCACCCTCGAATGACAAATCCAGCCGACACTGGGCAGAGAAGAGACATATTGATTTTTCAATGATTAATAAGTGGAAAATAATTGTGTTTCATTAAGATGGATGGAGTTTCATTTACTCCTGTCTCCTCTTCTTCACTTCAGCACCAGGCGGGCAATCGAATCTCCTCTCGCTGGAACCCATTACCATGCTATGGCCAATACAAGTGGCTGGCCATATTGCGGCACAAAGTAAAGAGACAAACAAAATCAGGGCAAACAAAACTGTAAATGTCAGTGTCTAGGACTCATTATAGAAAGCATAATAACAGTAGATTTAAGAATGTTAAATTATGAACATAATGCACCGAGAAATAAGTGGTCTCGATAGAACGACAAAAAAAGACAACCACCGTTATTATTACAATTGGGATTGGCATTTGACAAGGGACATTTCCTTGACTTGTCGTCCAACTACTGTATAGATTAAAAAAAAAAAAGAAAAATCATCGGCTCATTAATGTATGAATCTTTTTTTTTTTTTTGCTACCTACTCCTGGTTCAAATCAGCAGGGTAGCAATGATCAGTGTGTTTATTATCATATGAGCAGTGCAGTGATATTCTTACTTTGCTGTCCACATGGATGCCAGCATAATGTAGGATACCAAACAAAACTATAAAAGAGCAAAATCCAAATACAATAGAGGCATAACATTGTCAAATAAAATGAACACAACTGTTGTAACTCTATCTATAAGGCAACTGTCCAACTTCAGCGAATTGTTCAGAGGTAGTATTAAAACACACTACGAAAAGCTGTTTGTTTACTCAAACTTCTTCAGTCATGCATTAAAAACCTCTCTACGTCCGGCGTAAGGTAAGAAGAGTGAATAGTCCGCGCTGGGCATCAGTGGAGTCCTTGATGATGGTTTGTGCGTTTTTTACTAATTGTAGTGCACTGATTTCCATTTGACAACAGTCTTTTAAATGTATCCTATTGTCAAACATCTGTATTAAAGAAAATGCAGAACTTTGTATTGTCAGCCAATGCTGGCTTCTGTTTTGAAACATAGATTATATCACCCCAGTGAATGTTAGTATGATATAACCCCTCTACATGTTTGTCAGTGTCCAATGTACTGTAAATACGCGTCACTGGAGCAATAAAGCCATATGAGAGGCTGTTTCCAATGAAGTCGTCAGGGATGTTCCGGCGGTGGGGGAGGGACACTGCAGCCGGGTCCTCCATTCTAACATTCCTGTGTATCACTTTAATGTTCATATAATGACATCCCTCCAAGTTTGTGTCATGGTCCATCAGCAATCATAATTGTAAAGTGATTCATTGACTGATGTTGTCAACATGGCTACTGTCAAGAGAAACTGATACGCCACCAAAAGAATAGGGCCTTCTAATGAATATATCAATAACCAGTGACAGGTGAAGGAGTGCTCCTGACGACATTTCAAATAAGCGCTAACACCCCAATAGTGGAAGCCTTCATTTGTTTTGCTGCAGCGCACGGAGGCACAGCTCGTGGGGCAGTAACACAATTACGGTAAAAGCAGAGCAAAGCACATTTATTTATACAGCATAGCACATTTCCTAACACAATGTGCTTTACATGATTAAAAGCATTGAAAAAAATAAAGTCAACAAAAAGAAAATCAAAGACAGTTTATAACATTTATATATATGTGTGTGTCGGGGTGGGGGGGTGGGGGGGGGGGTGTCATGTGTCTTGCTTTGCAAGGTTGACGTGTTGGAGTCAAGCAGCTGGATCTTATCATCCTAATTATGCCTGACTACTCTTTAAGACACTGTGGGACTCCAACCCGTCGCCAGACTATCAATGCTCTACGTCGACTTCGTAGCCTAGCCACCTTGTCCACCTTTTTGCTTCCCGAAGGCCTCATAATTTGATCTCTAACCCATTCTTGCTCATTGGCGCCAGTCTGCCATCTGCCCCTTGCTCCCCGCAAACCAGCGCTCACCTCTTACGGCCCACCAACAACCCGGACTTTTACTTCTGCCGGACTGGTCCTCCTTGGATCTGGTTCTCGGAGCCCCTTTTTGTTTGCTTCCAATCTGCAATGAACATTCGTTCACAAGCTGCCCTCCCTCTACGCTCTGCATCTGGGTCCAACTCGCAACCTGAATCCTGACAATATGTGTGTGTGTGTGTGTGTGTGTATATATATCTATATATCTATATATATATATATAGATATATATATATAGATATATATATATATAAGCTACAAGAGTCTTTTTGAAAACTGTTTTCTTCAATAACAATAGCAGGAATGGGCAACTTAAGTGAAGGAGGGGGGCCACAATTTTTCGTCAGTGCTATTAGATTGGCCACATAGGACCGTGCACTTCCTAACCAGACGTATGACAAAAATGCCATTTTGAATATGGTCAAAATATGTGCATGTTTGTGTTCTTGTTAGCCGTAGTTGGTTGAATGTGTGTCTTAATTAAGTCGGCTTACATTTAGGTATTTTGCACTTTGTCTGCATGAAGTCCTGAGTGTGAGTTTTGTGCGATATATGTATATGTTCCGTTGTATGCTAAGCTAAGCGTCACCTGGTGTCTTACCAAATATATAATATGCTACTTTGCTCTTCCTGGTAATTAAGAGAGAAACCCTCCTTCCCTGAGGTAAACCGGCATCTTTTTGTCTTGTATGACTCATCAGTGGCATGAAACAAATCAATGTGTCTCAGAAAGTTAGGTACATAGGCTTGCCTTCAAATTTGTTGAACTCCTAAACTGCTTCCTATTCTCGATGATATTCCTGATGGAGAAGACCCAGTGGAAGCGCTAATAAGCGATGTCTGCCATCAATTGATGGACTATATCTGATCTGTCCATTTACACGACCAGATTTCCAACCTTTCTGCAGAAGACGTTTATCCATGCTTAGAAGAGTCCTGAATCGGATCCAAAAGATAGCCTGTTCAAAGTTTAGTTTTTTAAATTCGAGCTGCCATGACGCATGTTAAACTTGTGCCACAAAAAAATCAGAATTGTATCACTTGAACCACGTGCAGGTACTGAAACTGTGTGAAGTCAACCAAGCAATGTTTCTAATATCAGTTATATTGCTTTGGCAACCAGGATGTAACCAACACTTCTAATTTCTCATTTTTCTCCCTTTTGTGAGAGTTTGTCTGTGTATAATCATCTGCACACTTCACGGGGAAACACTAGCGATACATCACCCAAATGAGGTCTGGTCTTAGCCATGATCCATCACGTGGTGTCTCGTCTAATAGCCAAGGTAATGAGAAATGGTTCCTTTGAGCTGGAGCCTTTGCCACATTGTCCACAATGGTTTTGATGACTGACTGGAGGAGTGACCATTGATGGCTCTTTGGTATCATTCATGAATCCTTTTTAGATTATTACTGGTGTCCGAGCGTCGACATTATGGGACTCTTATTTGATGGCGGGTCTACTCGTGTGGTGCGTGCACCTGCCTTCCTGCAGCCGGTGCGGCAGATAAAAATTTGGCCGAAACACAATTAAAGGGGTACTGGGGTTCTTCACTGCCACATCGCGCCAGGGCTACCTCTCTCTGCCTGCCGCATTAATAGCATCTCAATTGCCAGCGCCGGCTTCTTAATGGCTGATTTATTTGATTTTAATATCCTTGTCATGGAGGTATGGCCTGCACTCAGGCTTTCATAATGGGGGCGGGGGAAGTGACTTGTCCCCCCCCCTCTGTCTCCAGCGGGAATGCTTGGTTCCAAAGACCTCCTTTTGCTATTTTGTGCCACAATCCCAGTTGACTGAGGCAGTGGGATGCATAAAGTTGGGGGGATGGAATATAGTAATAAAGGTGGTGTTCTCAATAGTTATCAGCGCTGTTAACATAATCATCGCTTACATGGAATTGATTATCAAAGCAAAGCAAATGTATTTATAAAGCGCATTTCTTACGCAAGGTAACTCAAGGTGCTTTACATGAAAAAAAAAAAAAACGGACAAAAAACGGCTTTTAAACATTTAAAAGAAAGATACAAATACAAGTACAATTAAAACAGCGTACAGTGCAAGAAATATCATTTCAAAGTGGAAATGCTCTAAAAAGAAGAGTTGTTAACCAGGACTTCAAAACATTCCCACTTGGGGCTGACGTCACTTCTGTTGGCAACTCTTTCCGTTTGTGTGTAGCATAATACCTCTGTGCTCCACTATTTGACCTGAGTCTGTAGATCTCCGAGCCCTACTGACTTCATAAACCATGAGCATTTCTTTGATCTATTCAGGACCGAAACAATTTAGTGATTTATAAACCAGGAGCAAAGCAAAGTAGCCTTTGTGGATTTGCATGCTGTCCCCGTCCCTGCGTGGGTTTTTCTCCGGGCACTCCGGTTTCCTCCCGCATCCCAAAAACACGCGTGGTAGGTTGGTCGGAGACTCTAAATTCACCGCAGGTGTGAATGTGAGTGTGAACGGTTGTTTGTGTCCATGCGCCCTGCGACTGGCTGGCGACCAGTTCGGGGTGTACCCCGCCTCTCGCCCGAAGATAGCTGGGATAGGCTCATTCGCCGTGTATTGAGCTATATACGTTTTCTGAAAACGCATTAAAAATGCTTTCCGCTGATGTCTAGATTAACATTTGGTGAAGATTTGTCTGTTTAAAGAGGGGAAGCGGCGTTTAAGCAACTAGGATGTTTTATTTACATCACAGGGGGCTGTATCACCGATTCTTGTTGGTTCCGACATGGGATGACGTACATTGGAATCAAATAAGCGGCTGCAGAGATTGGAGATTTCGCTGCACACACTCAATAAAAGCATTTTTTACTTCTTCCAGGCATTAAGGTAAGAAATTCAGATCAATTCCAGCTGGGAAGTGATCTTTACTTATTTTTCTTGTGTTTGAATCACATCTGAAAATCGATCTTTTTCACATAGTAAATGCTCGATGGGCACAAACTCAAAACATAGCCATGCGACTTCCGATGGGTTTCGTGCTTTATGGTCACGTACGTATAAAGGTGTCGTCTGAAGCTGCATTAAATGAGCTTCTTAATGCTGAGCGCTATGCTGAAGAACTGCACTTTAGAAAAGGCAATAAAAGACCTGAGGGATGTAACGAAACATGTCACAACATTCACTCAGGTTGCATGCAACAAGCGTAATAATTAATGAGTAGTCATAAAATAAAGGAGGTGGATGAAACGCACTATTCTTATCCAAAAGCGCACAATGAACAAGTGTACATTATGGAACACATGGAATAAAGGGGAACGATTTAATGTACAACCTGAGCCGTGAGGCATTCTGGGATGCCGTCAGCTTCACCGACACTCCGGAATATTCAACCCTCAATGCATTGCGCACTTAAAAATGGTTGTTATTGGTTGGTGGTTGGTTAATATGAGAGCGTAACGGGAAATAAACAAGGTACAACAATCGTAAACTGCAATAATTAAAACCTACGAAGGAAAATGACCGAAATAGTGTAACGATGATGAAACAGCGTACTTTCCAGCATTGTTTATTTCATGAAACCCTGACTGTGCGTAATCGACCTCAATAGGAATGAGTTCGATTAGGCATTATGATAAAAAGCGGTTTTATTAGAGTGGCGTTACTTTCATCATCGATGATAATGCACACATTTTTAAAACCGCAATAAATGATTTGCAACATCATCTAATATTTGTAGCACCGGTGTCATCATCTTCCTGTTTGATTTTGTAGTACAATGGGCGATGTCGTTCCCAAGAGCGACTCAATTGACTGGAACCTCGGTCGTTTAACACGCAATTAATTGACTAATGTGCGTCACATTACTGTGCAGCATAGGTAGACGACGACCACGGGGCCTTATCAGAGTGGATTACGGGAAATTAGCCAAAGCGGTGATCCTGCCTTTTTCGGAGCATCACAGGAGCACACAATCGGCTGTGGCGGAGTGAATGCGGGCATTTGTGATTATTTGCACAAAGGAGATTATTATAATCGCTTAATTCCACTATTAGCAGACATCTGCTCTGTTTAGCCTCATCTGTGCCGTTCCCCAGACAAGCGTGTGCAGATCATCAATATCATTACTCACCACATTGTTTGATTCAAACAATGTGATTAATGAATACGCAAAGTGTATAGCAGTAATTCTCGCAAATCAATTACTCATGGTGAGAAGGCCCGTTTTACCGATCCTCCTCCAATGTACCTAATCGTACACTTTTAGTGGGATGCATGGAGTCAGTCATTGAGTGTGTGGGCGTGATAATCAACACTAATGTATTTAGTGTTTAGCGCGTGTGCAAGTGCAGGGAGGAGTTAATCCACACGGTGCAATGATTATGCACAAATGCGTTCTGCAGAACATACATACTTTTTGTTCAATTTGTCCGTGTAATTGCATTATGAAAATTACATGTTGCTTTTCTTGGAAATGACACAATGAACGCAAACGACTGAACACGTAGTCGACAGTATCCTCCCTCACAGTGCGAAGCCCCAACCCCCCCCCCCCCCCCCCCCCCCCCCTCCCCCCTAATTTTTCCCCTCACCATAAGAGGCTTTGAATGTGAATGTCTCCGTTGCCGTGTGCAATTGCTCTTCAAAGGACGGTTATGATGATGTATGTAATCTAAACACTTTGAAAAGTAACATTAATAACAAACAACTACAAAAAAAAAAAAAAAAAAACAGCTTTTGAATATACAAAAAAGCCCCCCCCCCACACACACACACATAGTCTCCCATGGCTGCATCAAATAAACAGGTCCACAACATCACTAAAATCATTATTACAATTATACTCCCTGTGGTGCCAAATGATGTATATCCTGATTACGGAGCCGGGATCCATCCATCTGGGCTCGCTCTTCATTCTGGCTCTAATTAACTTTCTGTCTATATCCTAATCTTTCATTCATCAATCGATTGAGTTCCTTGTTTTCATTACGACAAGACTGACATTGGCCAAAAGATGGCCAACGTTTTGCAAAAGGTTAAACGTGTTATGGCAGTACATGCTGCTATTTAGGGCTGCCTTATGAATGAATTTGTCTCGATCCTATCAGCGGAAGCAATTGAATGTCATAGCAAACTAATAAATACAATGGTTACAAGACCAGAGTTGTAAAAATATTGTGATTTTTGTACCCGCTAAAGCATAGCGAAATATTTGTTAGCGAAACCACATTGCTTCATTTGAATTAAATTACTGCAAATAATCAAAAGGTAGTAATTGCATTTTCGTGATTAATTGTAACACTGATGAAGCACATTATTTCCATCTGCCATATTTTCAGTTTAATTGGATATTTAAACAAATCACTGTGCCTTACGAAAGAGTTCTCATCCAAAAACGTTGGGTGTGCGTTGGCTGGGCGGTGACGCGTATCCCCGCAATTTTACGACTATTCCCGATATTTGCGCAGGCGTCTTCCCGTTCCGTTTCGGCGTCCCCTCCCAGTCCACCCATACATGTGGCATTGTGGCGACGCCAGTTAGGTTCAAAGCGGAGATTACCTAGAATTGCCTTGCCTTGATGCTGGTAAGCTTCTGTTCATTTATTATTATTATTATTTTTTTTTTTGTACACGGCTTGCTCCGCCTGTCCACTGGAAAATAAACAGATGTACATTATGTGATTATAGCTGCTGGGGATGATGGATCGCAGAACACAGATAGCGGTAATCATCGGAAAACCATTAACATTCCGACACCATCCTTACCCTTACGCAGTTTGTTAACGTACTTTGGATGTGGGATTTAGGATACCGAGAACCTACGCTGAGCGGAGTAAATACTTCGACTAAATCTCGTCTTGCCCTCAGGTTGTCTTTATCCCATATTTATTTTTATCCACAGATTCCTCGTGACTCTTTTCTCCCGACACTAAGGTGTACGGGTTTACTGTAATGTAGAGTGTATGGGAATGGAGATGGGATGCATTGTTCCTGTTTGACAACGTCTCAATAGCTAATCTCTCAGTGTCTTGGATTTCGTTCAATCTATTAACTATAATGGCGTATATTTAGTGCTTTCTAACTTTGCCTTGGGCTTCTGTCACCCGAAAACAGCGCTGGAAGTGGCAGCATGTAAAAGCAATGGAATAAATAAATATGTTTATTTATGTGTTTTTTTTTGTTTTTTTGCGAGGGCTGAAAAGCATTTTGTTTACGTTGGAAAGACCTTTTACTTTGTAATTTGCAGAAAGAGAAGCATTAAAGCATACAACCTCGTGAATGTAAGCGTAGTTCAACTCAAAGTAGTAGAAGGGATGTTTGAACGTGAGGCGCTGTTGTGTTTTGGCAATGACTGGTAACGAATCCAGCTGGGATCCGTGTACGGTTCGTTCAACGCATTTTACGTATTTTAAATAGGGTTGGAGTTCAAGTTGAGAGGAACGACCCACGTGATGCTGTCTAAACCACAAAACACTTACAGACACCTTTCCCAACAGCTTTCCTTGCTTAAACAGTACGTGCAGTGGTAACGTGACTGTTAAAAACACTCAATGAAAAAAACATTTTTTTTTTTAAATGTGCTGTGGATGGAACAACATTTCAATTCATTTCAACTGGGAAAATTGATTTGATATATGCTAAAGTGAGTCACGATGTTAACCATGGAACAAAATCGTAATTCAAGGTACCACTATGTTCAGTTCCGATTTTGACATGCACCAAGTTCATCCCAAGACCTCGTCGTCTTACATTGGGAACGGAGTGTACTGCGTGATTCAGTGAAAGTTGTACAGTATACATGTCATGAGATCAACCCTTCATGGGACAAAGAACCACTGGTGTTTCCACTGTGAAGCAATAGACCGTTGAAAAACAGTGATGTCCAATGGAAATTGAAAAAAGAGATTTGATTATATGGTTAAATGTATTTGTAACAATCATAATAAAGGACGTCTTTAAAAATGACAAAATGAAAGTCCCATGATGCATTTCAGTAATTGCCTTAGGTGACCGTCTTGAACAAATGCGCAAATGTTGAATTTCTCGGTATTTGGTTGAGTCGCCGACGAAGGGCTACACGACTCCTAATGTTCTGTGAGTTTGTTGTGTTCATATGAAATAACATACATTGACCAGCCCCAACAATATTACCACCAACGGTGTCCAGTCCAAGAGCTATATCAAATATGATGCCTTACAGAAAAGCTCAGATAGATATTCAGTGAAGAATATTTGTATTATTGTGGCTTGCGGTGGCGTCAAAGTGTCATTTCATGGCGTCTCTGACGCCACCAAACAGAAATTGGCCTTATGGAAATACCATCGCTCATGCTCAAACGTGACCGTCAACTGCGTTTCTGCTGTCGTACCCAAAAACAAACAAACCGCAACAAAATAAACGCATTAAAAGAAATAACCTCAGTGAAGGCCTCATTGCAAATCCAGATCACACTTTTTCAATTGCTCCAACGGAATTAAATGAGCCTGAAAGTAGCTCTCGTTCTTCAGCCAAGCGCAAGCAATGATAAACGAAGCAAACTATACTGCGGATGACGTTTCTTTTTAAACCTGTAATGAATTTAAATCAGTGTTTTATTGAAATTGCTAAATTCACTGGAACATGCATTACGATTGGAAAGAATCCCATTTTGACGTATGTGAGATGAGATTTGATTCATAATCTTTCAAAATAATCTCCAAAGAATCAAACAAAACAATTTTAAAAAAAGAAAAAAAAAAAAAAAAAAAAACCTCTGAAGGCTTTAGTCATCCATCTTTGGTTACGGCTACAATCCCGTTGGAGTGGCATGTTAAAATCGTGAAATGGGTTTTGCGTGTGTAATGAAACGGGCAAACGCTGCGCAACGTGTGTCTACTTACATAAAGCACTGGTCTGCACCACCAATGTCTGTAGTCGCACCAGTATGCAGGTGATCCTGTTGAAACTGTGTCACCTTGGTGATCAAACCATTCTGAGCATTTAAACAGATCGCAGACCGGCTCATGATAAAGGTAAGGTCATCAAAACTAATAAAAAAAATTAAAGAGCTTGTTAAGAGATTCAGCTCTGTCCTTGTAAAAAGACAAAGAGTATGACTAAATAGCATTTATATGAATTGTAAAAATTATTATTATTGTCGTGAAAATGTAAGAAGGGTTCAATATTGATTGACGCTGCATCCATATGAGAGTTTTATAATTGAAGGAAAACTACAATACCGCAAACAAGTAATCCGATTATTTCTCAGTTGAAATGAAACATCACTACCTAACCGCAGAAATGATCTCCAGCGTTTTGGATGAACTCACTCAAATGCCGACATTTGCTTTCCTCAACCGAAATAATCACATTGTCACATAAACCCGAGCAAGTGAAACACTTTCACAGTGGAGTGACAAATTAAACAATTTCTCTCCTGTGCTTGTTTCTGCCTTTCCCGCTTCTGCTAATTGCCACAAGGTCGCATGATTAGTAGCAACTATTTACAGCCAGCTCATCATCAACCCATCGAGTTAGACTGTGGATGCGGGATCAATTGTGTCTCACTCGGAGCGCATATTTGAAACACATGCTTACTGTACACACCCGCGCTGAACATACACACATAATTGTGCACATGCATTCATGCACCAGTTCTGAATCGAACCCTTTTTTATCGGACACTTGTCGCACGCAAAAAAGCAGTCATTGGATTTTCAAGGAGCTGGACCTGATCTCATCGGACTTGAGGGACCAGGTGGACACCGTCCTGGACTGGTAGCCCGTCAAGCACATTGTCACTGAGCGGGCTCGGTGAACAAAGCGCTACCCCATCGGCAACTAACAATCAAACCTCGTCAATGTACAATTTGGGACAAACACATACTAATAAGCCTACCGATTTTATTTTCTCTTCGACTAACTATATTTGAGGTATTCTCGTATGTGAAGGAATATAATAACACAGAAGATAACTACACACAAATCATTTTACAATACTGAAATGTATGCAAAGAAAATCAAAACATGATCTCAAGATCCAATGCTAAAGTTTCATCTGGACCTCACCCAGAAACTGCATTCGGGAGCAATGAGTGTTGCGATTGCTTGTATGCGTCAAATCACCTCAGTTAGAATTTTCTGTGCTTATGTAGACGCCCATTACATTTTGTTTTCTAGTTTGTTTGAACAAAAGCATTCCTTCATTTTAGCACTTAAGAACCTGATTATTTGCTTTGGCTCTTGTAATCAACCTCAGCAGCAACGGCAACAATGCTAAAACCTCAAACTTTTGCTTGTCAAATATCCTCGGGAATGTGCTCTCAGATCCACATCCTCCCCAAATCACAGCCTTTTTCTCAAGATGTCCATCATTTTTCCTTTCTCATTACATAATCACTGGTAAAGGTATGCAAAAATCAACATCGGAGCAAGCGTCTGACCCTTTGAGGCTCGGAAAAACGAGATTTGTACCAATCAGCCGAGGCGGACGCTTGACTCGGAGCCGTGAACGGAGAGTCAGGACCCCTAATTAAGACTCGTAACCCCGTACTGACAGACAGATTTGTTTTTGTCTTAGCGAGTGTTTGGCTAAGATCTGCTGGGACCCTCCGATCAGCAGATACGCATTAAGAGAACCTTACCGGCATCCCACGATTGCCGTTCTTAACAAAACAAAACATAATCAAACCCCTGAATGTGAACTTGGAGTGCAATCCAAATAGAAGAAATAATGGGGCTTTTCCCCCCTCACTTCATCCCCCCAAAGACCCAAAAATGCGGCTCATGAAGTTGGAATTATTAGCCTTAATTATGCAAGAATAATGTCGAGGAAATACAGTTGTGGAATGGACCAGCCAGTGCCAGATTTCTTGTTGATAACTTGAAAGTACTTCAAAGTCAAAAGTACTACCCCGTGGCTTGAAGGGGGGGGGGCGACACTTGCTTCATTAACAGTACAAGACACATAAGAACAATATACAGTGCTGTGAAAAAGTATTTGACCTCCTCTCACACTCACATTCTTACTTTTTTGCACTTTCCCCACTTTAATGTTTAAGACCATCAAACAAATGCAAATATCAGACAAAGATAACCCAAGTCAACATAAAATGGCCGTTTTTTTTTAATGGTGCCTTTACTTCGGGGGGGAAACTAAAGCTACCTGGTCCAGTGTATGTATGTGTGTGTGTGTGTCATGAATTAACTGTGGCTAATCATATTTTGGGGAAAGCTGAGTCGTTTTCCACTGAGCACACCCAAGCCTGATTACCTCCGGCCCTTGTTCAATCAAGAAATCATTTAAATACAACCTATGTGACAAAATGAAGTCGGCCAAAAGATAACAATAATAATCATCATCATCATCCTAAATCGCTGCAACAAAGTCATTGACATCCACTACTGTATGGGCGAGGGGTGGGGGGTGGGTTTGTTGGGTAAAGAGTAAATCCAGGCCATCAGTGCTTCCTATTAGGCTTCTCCGGTATTTTCCAAACAGCTGCCTTCGATTATTCACAGCAGGGGCTGCCACAATACTGCCATGAGATAGCATCAGCCGCCTCCAATGGTGCACAGAGACCGTCAACAAGGACAAGATGCACATGCGCAGTCAAACGGGCGCACGCACGCAGACGTACACGTACCCGGTCAAGACAAAGGCCAAGTGGCATGGAGGAGGAGCAGGAGGCCTGCAGTGGTTCGTGGGGGCTTCCTGTCTTTTTTTTCATTCCCTGGAGGCAAAAGATACTTCCCATGACTGGTCACGCTCATTGGGACCATTTCACATAGAACCCCAACCTTATTTGATGTCATCCGTAACCCCAAACCGGCAAGAGTCACTCTGTCTGCCCTGTTAGCGCTGTTCCTATCCACAAACCGGGTGGCGCTGTTAGAAATGGTCTTATTTGTGCAGATTGTTTTTCTCCCATGAGCCGATTGTTTGATTTTTGTTTTGTTTTGTTTTTGTTTTAATGCAATATGAACCTTGTAAAATGTTTCACGTTCACTGCAACGTACCTCGTAATATGCTAGCATGCATGCCGACGTCATAGTCTTGATCACATTAAATATACAAATAATGGCCTAAATAGACACCTTCCTTTACCCCCTCAGGAAAAACAAGTAGTGATGGCACTAAACGGCTATAATTACCTTTTATTATGATTGACACCTCACTGTGTTACGCTAGATGTCATTACCACGGGAGACAGCAGAAAAGGGATTTGTAAAGCAAAGGTTTCCGCAAAGGATTTTTGAGAAAGTGCTCCTGTGTGCAACACCAAACATTCTGGAGTAAAACGCTTGTTAGCATTTCACCATTGACCCGGAATTACGGGAAAAATACAAACGAATGATGCGATGTTCACTGACAAGAAGGAGGTGGTGGCAGGAAGAACGTTCATGGGGACTGAGAAATTGAACAAAAGAGTTGTTTTCCCCACAGGTGACAAATGCAACTGAATCGTGTCCAGGCAGGTTTTACTTCGCATTCATGCAATGTTGAGATAAAAAATATATCAATCGCGATGCAAATCTTAACAAATAGGAGCACCACGCAATGTACGTTTTCGAGCAGAGCCACGCTTGCTTGATCTCTGATGTGTCTGTTTGCAATTCTGCAAAATTTGCTGGCGGGGCGTATCGCGCTTTTCGTCGAAAATCAACTGGGTTGGGCTCGAGCTCACCTGTGACCCTCGTTGAAATTCAAAATGGGAAGACTTTTCAAGCTCCCAGAAATGTAAAGAGCCCGCATCCAAGCGCTTCTCATTTTTGTGACCGCTCGTGGAATAAAGTTGTTCAGCGCGGTCCTCTATATTTAGCGTTATTGTAAAAACCCATTTATATAAGTAAATACCCACCCGTACTAAATGCCTTACCTTAAATAATTCGCCTCTACTACTAATAATTATGATTGTCCACCGTTCTTCTGTATTGGAGTGGGGACGTAACGTAACGTATGTTTCTGGAGTCAGACACAATGTTAATGATCGCAGCTGCGCTCGTAGCCTTTCCCACTTCGGCTCAAACCGAGATGAAACTTCCTCCCCGCTGCTTGGCTCAGCAGCAGGTACTCGACGGTGTGCGGCGTTCTAAAACGCAACCTCTTTTTACCCCCTGACATTTAGCAGACACGCGCATTTTGATCCCCCGCTGCCGCACTGCCAAATATTGAAAGGCAACAAGGAAGGTAAAGAGCAAGTATTTACTCAGCGGCCGACTACGGAGGAGAGACACACGGAGGGACTTAGATGAATCAGGTATTGGTATCCATAGCGACCAAAGTGGTCACCGCACTTTCTCGCGTACAGTAAAGGGGGCATTGAACCTCTGTGTGCATGAGCTGAACACCGAAGCATCTCTTTGTTATCGGTCCTTAATAGTGGCTAATTCAAACTTTGACCCCAATGAGGCACCTTAACCCAAACAGGAAAAATCTGTCTCATTGCAACTCCCCCTCCATGAGCAGATTTCTGCACTGGGGAGGGCGATGTAGTGAGAGGCAATTGACCCCCTGTGAGAGAAATGAATCCTCAGGGGAATCCGGCTCAAATGCGTGTTTCAACACAAACAGTAGTCGGGCCAGCTCGCGGGAAAGGGCCAGAACTGTACGGTCCCTGCTGAAATCCTCCAAAATTCAATCGGAGAATCTGACATTTTCACTCAGCAGATGCTCTGCTGGAGCTTGTTCCCCAATCATAACAAGCGGACTAAGAAGACAAAGTCAAATGAAAGCTGGAAATGAAGCTCACTGCTCTGGAAGACAAAGACGGAGACGATTAGTAGTACGGTGGAAATGTTTGTTTTCACACTTTAGCCTTCCCAGCCCAATGCGTGCGTGTGCGTGCGCGCGCGCGCGCGTGTGCGCAAGTTCAACAGACCTTGTGATGCGCAACCTGTTCCATGCTGGAGATACATTCTGTGGAACACAACTGTGCGCTGGAGAAAGCATGCGAAGCACCGACTGGGGAGTATTGAATGACAACTTTACTATACAGAGAAGCCACACACAGAATTAGCCTTTCTTTCTCTCATAAATCGTAAAACTGCTGAATCGGTTAAGTTTGCTTGTTGCGCAATTTATGTGTTACAGTGTTAATATTCAAGTGGTTTGAAAAGCCAATTTGAATAAAGCTCAGTCTGTGAGGACTTGGCTTTGGAGTCGCAGGACGGGCGTTGAAGTCCCGCGACTCGCCAAAATGTATGTAACAAATATAAAAACAAAAAGACAACCGGTTGTTGGACAGATGCTAGTTTGCTTCCTGGCTACTGTCAAGGTGCTCTTAAGCAAGGCATTGATTGTCCCCAGCACCCCAGCCGAAGTGGTGGATCGCTCTTTGCGAAGCTCTTGGAATCTCTTGTCGCATGCCTGCATGATGTGCGCAACACAACGTAGGAGTTCGAGTTCCCCCTTTTTGGACACCAATGAGTGTAATGAATTCCAAAAAAAAAATGTTTTTTTGTTTTTTTTTAAATCAACACGACCCTGAAAATGCTGGCTTTGCTTTGTTCATTTTTGGATTCATTCCTTAATTGATTTATCCTTTTCAGTTTAAATGGATACATACAAAATCAAGTCTTTGGAAGAAATTGATTTAGTGCAGCAGTTACACACACACACACACACGCGCGCGCGCGCACACACACACTCAAGGAGGCAAAAAGTTGTGAAGTGCGCAAGGGAAAAAAACAAGAAACACGAAATCTGAAAGACTTCATAGAAAATAAATCATATACAACTAAAAGTCAATCAAGTTACACAAGCTTTGTGTTGTACTTAAGACTGATAACCACACATGGCATCAAAACTTTGCAATAAAACACGCCCCCATGCCCTCAGAGGCCGGCGTGTGCGCGCGCGTGAGTGTGCGCATGTTGCTCGGGCGCGTGCGTGCATGTGTGCCCGAGTCACTGCATTAGTAAAAGTCCTGACGTGGAGCGCCAAGAGATGGCAGTATTTCACAGAACATGTGGCGAGATGAGCAGGAGACGCTGCAGCACAGCTTTCGATTGAACATTTTTAAAAAAACAACAACAAAAAAAGAGGAGGGGTATTTTGAGAAGGCATTTAGGAAAACATTGTCATTCATTCTTTCATTTTAATTTGTGTCAATGTTCTTCAAATGTTCTTTTAAAACAAATCCGTAAATGTCAGGTCATCTTTTTATGTCATTGGTAACATTTTGAAATGTCTTTTATCTAAAATTACAAAACAGACCATCACAGTGACGTATTCGTATCTAGTCTTCATTCGAATTAATAATAGTGAATATAAGCCGTACAGAAATTGGCTGGATGCATGAATGTGTGATAATCCATAAAAGGCACATAATTAATATTATTATTAGTATAACATGTTTTGTTTGTTAGTGTGCATTTAAAGGCAGCAGCTCAGGTGGTAACGAAGAAAACACAAATGCCACATATTCCATTAGATGACTAAGTGCTTTTGTGTTTTTTTTTTTTTACAGAATTGACTTTCCTCTGGCTTCTGATTGGCTGAAATAGTGTTGTTTTGCAGTCATAACGTAGTTGCTTCGGCATGTGCTTGATACTCTACGTACGGGTTCTTTCTATTAAAAGCCATCGGTGTGGACAGATACCGACACATCCATACAGGCAGACAGCCAGACAAATAGACAGACAGATAGACAGATAGATGGATAGATAGATTTCTGGGGGGAATTTATAGTAGTGGTTGAAACAAAATGGTTCGATGTGTAGACAGGACCTTAAATGAACAAGGAAACCTTTGTGTCATTATATCAATAAGGTGAGGGATGTGTAAAAAGTTGAGTTGGGGTATTCCCTTGCCGGTTTATCTCGTACGACTCCACCGTCAGATATACTGTCGGCGTTCAAGAAGAAAAATATGAATTCTGAGAATGTGCTGACAGTGAAAAGAAAAAAAAAAGAAAAAATAATACATTGACCTAATTCAAGCATGTATACCGGTTGCGCATGATTAAAATGTGTGAAAGACAAATGTATCAGTCTGTTATTTTCGTGGAGAAGGGAAAATTACTTCAGTTTGTTACATTTTAATCATGTGAAACCGATAATCAAATGAAGTAGTTTTTTTTTTTTGGAAGTGCATCAGGATAATTATTGGACTTCAAGGTAACTGTTGCTTTTTCTTTTGTATCTCTTTCTGGGGCTTTTCCTTTCTGGGACCCGGTGTACTGTCCATAAGTCAAGCCAAGGGTATAAAAGCAGTACCATTGCGGGTAGCATCCAAGTCACACAATGTACTCTTGATATTGTTGAAATTGAAAAATGAAAACAGTGAATTTATGGAATACTTTTGCAGTAGACACAATTCTGGACTTCTTTGCGCATCATGCTGTGTAACGAGTCACCTGACATGACATTGCATGACCGAGCATCCACCAAATGGCACGCCTCCCTCTTTCGGTTTCTTCGGGACCGGGACCGGTGTGCGCGTTTTTTTTTCTTCTCCGTGCACGAAGGCTGCAAGTCAGGCCCGGGCCTTTTGTAATGAGCAGCCTGGGTTGTTTCTGGTTCAGCTGCTGCTCTCCCTTATTTCACGCTGCACTGCCCTCCGACTCCAGTGGCCCAGTAACAAGAGTCCCCCTCTCGCTCTCTATTTGATCCCGTCTTTCTTTTTCTTTTTCGCTTCCATCTCCTTTACTCACCGCACTTCATCTCTCCTGTTTTATACGCCCTATCTGATGGCAATCTGTAGCTCTTATTTCCCCATCTGTGCTGCTGCAGCCTTAAGTTGAAGAAATGAGTGAGCGGGGGATGGGCGGCGGAGGGGGGGGGGGTGCACGGATGCGTGAACGGTCACTACACTTCCATACCATTCATTCCATTCAAGGAAGGCAAATGTCACATCCTCTTCTGAAAGCCTCTGCAGAGCAAAGAGGTCTGAGTTGCTTTTACTCAATGTGCCATTTTCATATCATTTGATCAATAACGGTAAAGACACTTCTTAAAAAAGAAATCTGATTTTGCAATTTTCTTTGTATGCCTCCTTGGTTCTATACGGGTACATTTCTCCCGTGCAGAAACAGCCATGCGTAAAGTCCTATTTTCAAAATGTTATTGATGATTTCAATTTGATGGGCTTTCATAGTAAAGGCAATGATTATTGACAGAGCAAATGGTGGCGGCCCACTGAAATACACTTCTTATATGACGATAAAGACAGAAGTGCATCACGGTGAAGACAAAGCGCTTCATAATAAACACGAGTTGCACAATTTACATTTGTTTGTTTCTATGTGCCCTGCGATTGGCTGGCGACCAGTTCGGGGTGTGCTCCGCCTCTCGCCCGAAGATGGCTGGGATGGGCTCCAGCGCGCCCGCGACCCGCGTGAGGAGAAGCGGTGAAGAAAATGGATGGATGGATATATGTAATTAGCATCTTCAGAAAACATGATGCAAATCATGAAACTTCATTTGTCACACCGAACACGGTTAAAGACCTTTTGGCATTAAAAGTTAGAAAAATATGACTTTAAACAATGATGACCTTTTGATGGATAACAACTGCCAAATACTCATATCAGTCAAACTAATTGATTTTCAAAAGCCAACTCAGCATGTCTTCACCATTATTGACTACATTATGTCGAATTCTTACCAAAATATGTGATACAGTATTAGTTTAGTGTTAATATCGTATTCATTTTTAGTCTTTTTTTTTTTTTTTACTTCATATTGAACTCCACTTTGCTGTTAGTAGTCAATCCACTATGAGTGCTATCATGTCTTTTCTAGAAGTGACTTTATTCAAGCTTCTGATTGTCTCAAAGTGCATCACACTTATAGCATGTGTGTTTTATACCCTTCATTTTTGGATTTTTATATTTGGGAGATTTCTGTTAAAAGTCATTGGCGTGGAAAGATTTATTTTTGGGCCTAGCAGCGAGTTGGGGGGGGGGGGGGGGGGGAATGGTTGTGGCGACAGCGCCTTAAATCTGCACAACTTTTTGTGTCAGTCAGGCCCGACATTGCAGAGTTATGGAAATGAACGTGTCCATCCAATGCATTTGCCCAGTCAAGCTTAGAACACACACGCACGCACGCAGTGCACTGGAAAGCAACTACAAATATGGAGTCGTGTTAGAATAGCGATAAAAGGGAGGTGGAACTACTCCACGACTTATTTTCCGAAAGAATGTCACACAAAGGCTCGAATGAAAGCATACTTCCCCGAGAGGAGTTTCTAGAAGATGCTTTCCAGGCCTCTTTTGAGCGAGTGGTGCTGTGAGTTATTGCGGTAAAGAGGAATTCAAAGCTTTGCGAGTGGTGTTTTGAAGAAATGAAGCACAGCGTAAAGAAACATGTCATCGAAAATAATGTTTCATCAACATTATGCAATTGTAGAATTTGTAAAAAAAAAAAAAAAATGTCTCATTTGTTGAGAGAACTCCTCTCACCTTGCTGACGCTGACAGTGATCGTCAGCGAAGAAATCAATTTACGCCACGCTACGGATATGAAAGCAGGTGATAAATATAATCATCTCTGACGATCACCTTCCAAAGTAGCCGTGTAACTGTTTTCAGCAGGCGTGAAATCCTTTATCAAGCCATTGCTGGTTGACACAAACAATTATCCAGAGAGGGAGGTAAATGAATAAAATGAGCACATATCTGCCTGTGGCTGTCACCGTGCAACCACTTCCCAAACTCCTATCACGGGCCCAGGCACCACAAGACTGTTTTTAGCCACACGTGTGCTTTAATAACGCTCAGGTTGTGATTGCGCCGAATTTTGGCTGCGACGGATCCCCAACCAGAATACCGTCGTTGAAGTTGCTCCAGCGGGCGGGTGCGCATGTGTGTTAAAACACGCGGGGACCTCGGTTCACATACTTGACATACATTTTGATTGTAACAGGAAACACTTGGGGCAAATGCTCCCATGTTCCGAGGTGACTTGCGGTTTGCAAACTGGACATTCCTTTGTGATCACCGCCTGAGAGGAGAGAGAGAGAGAGAGAGCAGACTATTAAATAAGGTCGTAATTGTTCAGTTATTTCCTCCCTCTTACCAAAGCCTAACCCTCCTCAAGCCACCCTCCCCATCTTCCTAATGCTTTAGCGGTCCCCTGCATAGTATTTCCTGTTCGGACCGCAAGTAGACACTCCTTATTTACCCTGTGTTCATTTCCCTAAATGACCCCCCCCACCCCCACCCCATTCCCCCCCATGCCCACTTCTATAGGGTGGGATGCTGTTTTGTGAACCTCATAAAAGTTTGTTCAGTGCTGTACAATTTGTTCCGCTGTGAACCACCAAGCCCGTGAGTGTTGTTCCAACACGCTTGCGCAATTCATTAAATGTGTTGTTTGCCCCACGCCGCACTGCACGAGAAAAAGAAGTCAAGTTATGACGTTCAAACTGTCATACTAGAAGAATGAAGTTGTCATTTTGAGAGATTGAAGATGAAATTGTACGAGCGAAGCAAGGATAGATGTAATCTGAGGAGTATAAAGTTGAAATATTACCAGAATAAAGTCGTAATCTTGCGAGAACAGTCGTCATTTTCACGAAAATAAATATCGTTGGAGTTTCACGAGAATTAAGTTTAAAATAGTTGAAATGTTTTGAGAATGAAGCCATAATATTATGAGAATAATGTTGAAATGGTGGGAATTAAGTCATCATTTGTTTGCAAAATAACGTTGAAATGTTATGAGAATAACATTTCAACGTGAGATTTTTTTTTAATGAGAATAAAGTCATTTTTATACGAGAGTAAAGTTAAAATGCTTCGAGAATTAAATGAGGAATTAACAAGTACGAAATTGCAATGTTACGATAATAAAGTCGTAATTTTACAATATCAAAATTGAAATGTTATGAGACCAAATCAGAACTTTTACGAGACGGAAGTTGAAACATTATGAGTAAAAAGCCATAGTCTTGTAAAAATCAAGTTACAACGTTGTGAAAATAAAGTTGTCATTTTACGAGAATAAAGTTTAAATGTCATGTGAATAATGTCGTAATCTTAAGAGAATAAGGTTGAGGTGTTACAAGAATATAGAATATATATTTATATATATATATATATATATAAATTACAGTCGGAGACTCTTGGCTGCACACGAAGCGACTAAGTAACGCACGTCGTGGTCTGTGTTGCTGATGTTGTTGAATAATATGTCGTTTTAGTTTGCCCTCCTGTCAAAGTCAATGTTTTGTCCTGCTCATTAGCTTTTTGTTTCCACCTGTTCTCATCGGGCCTCTACATTGTCACAACCAATCAGCTCCCTCCAGCCACTCGTGTCTTGTCCAGGTGTTCCTCGTTGCCTCGTCAATTTGGTGCGTTTACTTCCCTGGTTTCTTTCAGTCCTTGTTGCTGCATTGTCCTCCGTCTTCGTAAGCCCATGTTTCCATAGCTCGTTGCGATTGTGTTTCTTGATTTCGGGTTTTGAAGATCCATTTTCAATATACTGTGCTTTATTATTATTATTTTTTTTTTTTATAGAACCACAAAACTATGGTACGATTGTCGAGGAATAAGCGGATGAGGATGAGAGTGGATAATTGTTTCAGGCTGTGGGCAATGGTCGAGCGCCCCCTTCACTGACTGAGACACACACACACATATATATATATATATATATATATATATATATATATATAGACACATATAAATGCTATCCCAGTTGACAGGGTACACGCTGAGCTGCTCGCCTGCCAATCAAAGGGCACAAACAGAAAAACAAACATTTACACCTACGGACAATTTAGAGTCTTCCACCCAGGAAGTCTGGAGCCCGGATTTTAACCCTCGACCTCAGAACTGTGAGGTAGATGTGCCCACTATATGTACAGTGAATAGCTCGAAGCTCAGTTTTGACTCTAGTCAGATTCATTGAAAAATGAAAACATCTTTATTATCGTGGTTGAAGTACAACACATGTCCACAGATGCGCAAATAAGCGAGAATGATTTTTGCAGACCGCAGTTTAAAGACAACTCATCTTGTTTTGGGTATCGCTGGAAATAGTGTTTATAACAGTGCATCCTTATAATTATGTACTGCATTAATATCAATAGAAGCCCATATTAGCACTGCGGGTCTCAAAATGCACTTGAACGCGCTCACGCTCGTGGTTTATCTTCTTAACTGCTCCCGAAATCTAATTTCTCTCTGGGAAAACATTTAAATGTCTAATGACTGATAAGTGCAACTTGGACTGTGTGTGTGGTTCCTCCTTCAGCTGCTGCGAGATAAGAAACTTAGCTGACCCCCCCCCCCCCCAATCCTTTTCCCGGTGGAGGGCAGCAATAATTCCCCAATGCTTAATTTGCTGTTTATTTGGCACCATTATGTGTAATAGGCCTAATCGAGTATGTCAGAAGTAATATTGAGAGGTTTGGCATGTTTTGTTCCCTTTGTGGACTTTGCAGAGTGACATCCATCACTCGTAGACTAATGGATTAAATAGAAGGTTTCGTGTTGCAAAATGAGAGTATTGATGCCATCCTACATGCCCTGTGGGCAAAAATGGGGGAATTGCAGAATAGCGAGTGGGACAAAACATACGGCAAAGGGAATATCATGGAAAAATGACTTCATTGAATTTGACTGTTGTCCATTCTGGTCCTGCATTCTCTCTTTCAGTGTTTCCTTTTGCCCCTTTCTTACCCTTTTCTTTTCTCTTCCCCGCCAAGACATTTATCTTTGGACACACACACAGACCTAAATGTCCGAGAGGTGGTCAACAATTGGCCTGAGGTGTAAAACAAAATATTGAAATTGCACACAAAAACAACAACTTTGAAGTTGGAACTCAAACTTCCTGTTTGCCCACAACTAATTCCCTCGAAGTCTTGGTTGATATTGTTTGCAGTTTTTAATTTAATTTGTTTCAAGTCCAGGCGCTCGTCACAATGAAGCTCTCTGTTGTCATCTCCAAAGGCGATGCCCCTCTCTTTTTCAATTTACACTGGCCCCTTTTTTTGAGCATTGAAATTATTCCTATTTTGCCAACTTTAAAGTCCCGACTCCATCGCAGGCACGCTCACATTGCGGTACAATATAATTCAGTACATCATACACACTCGCTCTCTCGATTCCCTAAACCACGACACGCAGGCATCCAGGACCGTGCTATAATTACCAGACGCGTGAACACATAGCGACAAACCGGTCTCAGGGGGCGCACGAGCGGAGCGACGGAGGTAATGATCTCTGGAACAAAAGAGTCAGACCTGGGAGAACAGGTTCAAGAGTCAGCCATAGGGCCTTGCAAGCACCACAGGAGAACTTGCCTCGAGCGCAGGACTCTCACTTTGACTCGCGCGTGCAAAGCTGGTTTGTGGGGAAGAGCAAGTGGCAGACGTGCTTTTGAACACGGTTTGAGACATTTGTGTGAGGCAAGTTGCCTCCAAAGGTTTCCCCATCGTGGACTGCAATACTGTCCCTCCATCCCTTTCTCCACTGCTTACGGGTCATTTTCATATAATTTGATCAATACCAGACTTGCCCCGCTGTATTTCCTTTTGAACGTCAATTCATTTTACTGATACAGTATAAGTATTTGAATTTTTGGCAGTTGCTATTCATCAAAAGGCCATAATTGTGTGTTGTTCAAACTTTTAATGCCAAAATGTGAAATTAAGTTTCATGCTATTCAACATGTTTTCTGAAGATGCTAATGACATTTTTGAATGTATAGGATTTTTTCCCCTATTGTCTAGTATGCAATTAAAATTAACACAAATGCATTTTAGTGTCTCCAGGTTTTTATTTGTTTTTTTTGGGGGGGGGGGCTCTTCCAGAAATGGTCCTTCTTTGTCACTCAAGCTGTCTTTACCGCTAATGCCACTAGAGAGCCTTAATTATTTTGTTGCAAGGGATCTGTGAGTTGAAGTTCCAGCATTAGGCAGCCATCTTGTATTCACACAATAGCAGACAGCCAAATAAATGGTGTTATTTCCGACATATGAATGAATATGTATGAATTTGCCAAAGTGTCCGAACGACTGCATGTCTTTACCGTTATTAGACAAGTATGTAATGGGTGAGTAGTTAGGATCTTTTATCAGGCTTGGGGAGTAACGGATTACGTAAGAAGAATACACAAAAAAGTGTATTTCATTACAGTTACAGAAAAAAAAAATAGGTCATCGTATTACAGGTGCAGTTATTAAAAATTGGTCTTATTTTGCAAGATTACAATTTTAATGCGGGGAGAGGCCGGTTGTTGATTTGAGCCCCAATCTTTTCCAGAGTTAGCAACGCATCATTGAATCATAAGGTGTGTGTGTGTGTGTGTGTGTGTGTGTGTCTGCATGTGTGTGTGCCTTTGTGTGCATCAGTGAGGGGGAGGAGTTAAGATACTGCTAATGTGCAAGATCTGTGAGTTGAAGCGACTATGAGGTTAGCACATCTATCTTACAGTTCTGAGGTTTTGGATTTGAAAACCTGAGTGCTCCGTGTTCCTCCCACTCCCGCATTGCAAAAACATGCATAGCAAACATTTACAGAACAAGACAGAAATATACATCAAAATATATTTTATTGATATTGAATTTTTAAAAAATCATATTTGGTGTTGGAGTAATCCAAAAGTGATTGAAAGTAATTTAGTTACATTACTTTAAAATTGTGGCACCGTAATTTCTCATGTATTGATTTTTGAAAATGTTTTTTCCCCCAAAAATTTTCAAACGTCAATAGTGCGCATTATACATACGTATGGGGCAAATGGAAAGAAACGTTCACATTATATAAATGTATGCCGCCATATAGTGGTTATGAAAAAGCTGTACACTTTCATTCCAAAATGCCACCGCCACCTAGAGGTTATGAGAAAGGTGTACACTTTCATTCCAAAATGCCACCGCCACCGAGTGGTTATAAAAAAGGTGTAGCCTACACTTTCATTCCAATATGACAGGGGTACGTATGACTGCATATGTACAGGTGTGCTCATAGGTTTACATAACCTGGCAGAATTTGTGAAATCTTGTTTTATTTAAATCTGACTGATGACTGAACAACAACCACCATTAATTTCTTTATGGTTAGGCTTTGTTTACTGCTTATGATTTTCTGAAATGCTTGAACTTTCAATTCAAATCCCATTAAAATAAAATTAAATGTGTTTCACCTAGACCTTCATGTTTTCTTTAAATAATTTTACCCATCTTACAAATTATGCCTGGGTAATCATACATATGAGGACAACTGTGTGTTTTCTAATTTCCTAAATAAAAGTAGGGCTGTGAATTTCAAAATAAGAGGAAGTCAATTAAAAACGTATTATGCGTACAAATAAAGTTCAGAATCATTATTTGAAAAAAAACCTAACAAAATACAGATAATACTTCATGTTTTGATCATATGGGTAGAAGCAAAATCATGCATTGTCAAAATGAATTTTGCAAAGGTAGAAGTGTTTTACAGAATTTTGAGGTCAACTTTGGGGTTGCGTATTACACATGAGTGCGCATTTCACACAACAAATTACGGTACTTGGATTACATTACTTGACTACATTTTAAAACAGGTAACTAGTAACTGTATCGGAATACATTTTTAAAGTAACCCTCCCAACTTTGTCCTTTATTTATTTTTATCCACAGTTTGAAAGGCAACATAAATTGTGCAACTCACAAGATTTTTATGCAGCTGTATACCTTTACCATTATGCACTTTTGTCTTTACCGTTATGCAAGAAGTGTATTGCAGTGGACCGCCACTGTTTGCTTTGTCAAGAAGTTTTTCCAACATTTGAAATCATCAATAACTTTTTGAAAATATGACATTAAGTGTGGCTGTTTCAGCATGGGAGACATTTACCCATATACTGTATCGGCAGACACTCACACACACACACACACACACACACACACACACACACACTCACATTCACATCGTCACTGAGTGGGAACCAATCAAAGTGAACCACTTCACCATCCGTGACTCACTCTAATAACATGTACGATGATTAACAAAGATAATGATGCTTTTGTTTTAATTTACTTGAAGTCATTTAATAACTTGAACTACTTCTGTAACTAAATAAGGCAACCAAATCATTAGAAACACACCTCAATGTGATGCAGTACAGTTTGACACCACTGCAACCACAGTAATAAACATATTGTTAAAATGCACTTTACAATAAGGGTATTCTAAATTGCTCTGTGTAAATCAGTAAAAACTGTTATAATAGTGAGTGTTGACTCTCTATTTGACCTGTATAACCTATTCACCTGCTTGATAGTTGTCTCTTCTGAGCCAAAACCATTTATATTTTAGCAAAAGGGAGCCTTTTTGTGACCATTATAAATGACCCTTTATAACTAGCAATGAGGCCGAAGTAGTGGAGGTAAATTTGGGCAGCAGTTCAGGAGGCAGTTTATTAAGCCTTAACAAAGCATTAACTGACTTGTTAAAAAAAACAATAGCTTCAACAACCCTACCATTATTGTAAGGTTAAACTTTAAAATAAGTATTGCTCTAAATGTCAACCAAAACTGAGTATTATTACATATGTAAAGTGGAATTTCAGTACAGTTTGTGCCAAACTAGTGTATGTGTGCAAGTGGCAGACAAGCATGTGAGTGTGCGCGTGTATGTATATATGCGTCTCTGGTTGCTTGTGTGCGTTCAAAGGCAGACGTTTCCTCAGGGGAGGAAAACCCTAGAAATTGGTTATTGTATCACAGAGGCTATTTACCTATTTTGGGGATTAACATATTTAATTCCCCTGGTTAATCCCGTTGGAGTTAATGCCCTCGAATTTCCAATTATCTGACTAAGTGTAACGTAGAGGGAATCAGGACTGCTTCTTTTTTCGCCTGTAACTGGGTTTAGCATGCAGGTCACCGAGCTGCAGCTAAAATGTGTGCAGTCTTCAAAGACGGCTTGTTTACGCAATGCTTTAATTGACTTACCAGGCTGGATTAGGCAGCACTCTGACATTTTTCAAATGTTTGACTTTTTGATTATTTTAACCAGCCACAGGGAGCTGTAAATCATATAATGATAAGTAGTATTTATTTTTTATGTTAAAAAAAATTAAAATAAATAAATCAAATCGATGAATACCTGTATATTGTCGGACCTCCAAAGTTAAAACAGAATCTGTTTGACGCTGGGTGATTTCCAAAACATTGTTTTCTCTATTACATAAAATAGTAGCCTAAAGCGAAAGAATTTGTTCCTGGGTCAAATTTCGTCAACAGTTGCAAAATGTGTTTGGAGAAGCTCCAATAGGCTACAGCACAGTGAAAAAGTGGGTGTCCAGGATCAAAGGCGAAGAACAAGAGCCGGCTTTGAGTGACCTCCGTGACAAGCAAAGGAGCAGCAGACCATCTTCAGTGGTTCATCTTGGGAATAGTGCTAGGGTTGAGGCACCGATCAGAGAAGATCATGGAGTCACCATGGATGACATCATCATGATGTCATCATTGATGACGTAACCCTAACCCCTTACACATTTTCTCAGCCTTTTGAAAATGTTCCACTTCCGAAGCAAGAAATTCAATCGCAGCTCTCTGTTTCTGATAGTTACCCAACAATGCACTCATTTCTAAAATGGCTGACAGGCAGACGATAAGCTTAAGCATTAAAGAAAAAAATTAAAATAAATGAAATATTCGAACGACAAACGGTATATATATTGTGTATCGCAGGAAACGGACACCAAGAAGCCAAAGACACGGCTGCAGACCTAGGATTAGCAACCACGATCGTCTCTCATGCACAAAATAACTAAATGGTCATTTTCAAAAATGAATACATCCAAATGAAGACTATTGACATGTTTGTGTCCACGACTTAAAAGGGTTTAGGTGACATATTATCCATACTACCCTAACCCAAAACAGCGCTTTAAAAAAACACACGTGCACTCTGAGAACCTGTTTCACAACTGCACAGAAATAAGATATGAAGGCATGTGGGACTATAGATGGTGTCGAATAATGTTTAAAAATGATGTTACAATCTTTTGCGTGTTCTGTTCCCTTTGATGCAAAGTCATATCCTTTCTGTTTAATACATGATTTGATGCAATCATTATTGGAAAGCTTAGGAGGAAATAGGCCTCAATGTGATGTCAGTATAGATCTAAAGCTGACGGATGCCATCCTCAAACTTTACATCTTTAATTCAAAAATCAATGAACAGACATTTACTGGCTCTTCTTCTCAGCCAACATGAAAAGGCCATTTAGTTCCGTAACCATGGCCCATAAGCTCTCTTTTGTACATGAAGACACTCCACTGTTCCGAGAGTCCAGCACCAGAACCGCGATTCCGCAAACAAACCATTTAATGAATGCATCAGATTCATAGATGAAACATCATGACATACCATCGCAAGGCATGCTGCCGCCGTCCTCGATGTGCTTGAACTGCGTGTTTTATCCCATGAAGTCACATTTGTTTGACGAAACATCACATTCACGATCACATTTGGCAAATGACTTCAAACGTATCCAATAAGTCTTCCACTTGAACATATACTTGCACCCATCTTTTTGACTGGTTCGCACATCTGCCTCACAGTTCTGAGGACCGGGGTTCGAATCCCGGCCCCGCCTGTGTGGAGTTTGCATGCTCTACCAGTGCCTGCGTGGGGTTTCGCTGGGTTCTCCAGCTTCCTCCCGCATCCCCAAAACACGCGTGGTAAGGCTAATTGAAGACTCTAAATTGACCGTAGGTGTGAATGGGAGTGCGAATGATTGGTTGTTTGATTGTATGTGCCCTGCGGTTGGCTGGCGACCAGTTCAGGGTGTACCCCGCCTCTCACCCGAAGATAGCTGGGATAGGCTCCAGCACTCCCGTGACCCTTGTGAGGAGAAGCGGTTCAGAAAATGGATGGATAATAAACATAAAAACTAAAATTATACCTGTCTACAGGCATGTGCACACATAAGCACGAGGTGATGGTCAAGTAATTGCTCTTTTGTTCTGAATGGGAAAATGTGCCCCCTTTTGCTGCAGCCAATTTTTTCTTCTTCATTCATCAATATTAAAACAACAACAACAACAATACTCTCTCTGTCATGAATTTTATTATTTTTTGTTTTGAAATCTGACGGGCATTTATTTGAGTCCACGGGAGAATTGTACATCTCCTGTCATTTGAACAGGGGTTTGTTGACTTATTATTTCAACTGCAGCCTTCCTTTCACCTCCTTTGTTAATTGTTGTATTATTGACTGCGTTGATTGTTTTAACAGTAATAAATACACACTACTGTTTTTTTCTTATTTGCATGAATATTTTTGGCGGTGTGCCCTTTGTTTTTGGTTTGAGCATCTGCCTCAAAAGATATTTGTGCATCTGTCTGCCTCTGATCGTGTCAACCTGACTGAATAACATGACAAAGTTTTTTGCTAAACTCAAATAGATTGTATACTCTCTGTAAGAAAATCAATGGAAATGGCACACAATCCTGTCGGTCTGTGGAGTGACAAAACCAATCCAACATCCCTCCTCTGCGTCATCACTTGTTGTCCTTCGTCAAGCCATTCCAGGAAAAGAAAATCCCCCTTGCAGTCTTTTATTCAACAACTTTTCCTGCTTGTCTCACTCCTTCTTCTCTGCCTCTCCCCCTCCGAATTCCCTATTCTGTGTGACAATCTGGTCATTATACCATCTTCACCCCCCCCACCACACACACACACACACTTCAGCACCCCCTCCCTTTTTGCCGAGCTACTATGAGCTATATTACTTTGACCCCAGCCCATCAATCTGCTTCAATTGGATAATGATCTGTAATCACGTTCTTTGAGGGGAGTCTATAAAACGAGCCGGGGCCTCAGCACCCCTCCTGAGACGGCGCCTTCTGTTTCTTACATCCCCCCCCTGTCAAACATTTGATCCAGGCACTTCTCTTTTCAGCTTTCAGGCCCCCACTAAATACCCTCGCACATGGGCAGCCGCTGCAGCCGGTGGTGGGCCTTGTAAAAGGGGTGAGCGCCACGGCTGCAATGTTGATTTTTCATGGCCCCCGCTTTCCAATGAGAAGGGGGCTAAGAGGGACAAGGCGGAGCCCAGCAGGAGGGAGCAGAGAAAAGGAGAAGGGGTGTTTAAAGCCAGGCCCTTGCTCCGACACCATGGATTGCCCCCACCTCATTCTCCCACTAGGCATCACATTAAAGCTGACCCTCCATTAGGTCGTTTTGTACGATAGGCTTGTAATCGATAAAGCAGAGGAGCAGGGAGGGCTGAGGCCTACCAGAGAGAGTGGGCGTCATACAGGGAGAGCGGGCGGATAAATAGAGATTAGGATAAGGTTGATGGACAGGAAGAAAGAGGCAATGAATGAAGAATGAAATGAGTGAGATGAAATTAAGCTGTGAGCTTCCCACCCTGCATGAGGTCATTTCTCCAACTAAATTGGGTTTCAATAATTCCGACGTGACGGGAAAAAAAGCTTGAATCCAAAATCCTAGATAGAGATAGAAATCTTAAAGGAACAATACCATCTTAATATTAATTAACGAATAATTAATAGTACCAAATTTCCCTTTTTGGAATTTGTGCCCCGGCAGTTTGTTTGGAGAGGGAAATGACTTATTGTGTGTTACTGTATGAGAGCTTAAGTGGTTCTATCACATGTGGGGATAAGATCTGAAGTGTGTGTGTGTGTTGCACACACGGGGCTGTTTTCACAGCATATTGCACATTTCCAAGTCAAAACTGACCTAAGTGCGTCACCTCAGCCAACAGTTATCAATTGTTCTGTGGGGCTTCCATTGTGGCCCGTGATAGGCAGGCTGCGTCCGCCTTCGTTGAGCACACACATGCGCGTTTTTTTTGGTTCAGGAGGCGAGTGGAGCAGCTTGACCGCAATTTAAAACGCCATCACTTCAGCGGGGGCTTTTGTGTAATCCCTTCTGCACTCTTGAATATACATAAAAAGGCTGCATAGTTTTAAAGGCCATACAATAAATTGATGAATAGAGCATTTTCTCCCTTGCTCTCTCCCTCTATAAAGTGAGGGGCCTGTCTTGTATATCATTATTCCTTCCAACCATTCTTTTGCATGTTTAGTGCTCCTACATGTGGAGCATATGCCTTTTGAAAGAACGGCACCATGCAAGGCAGGCACAGATGGAGTCACCCTCCCAGTCGATGGGCGGACAATGGGGAATGGAAATCAAAGTTAAAGGGGTGCATCCAACCCCATTTAGCCGACACAAAGGGTGCTTGTAGGAGGCAGGGCAGTGCGGGTCGGAGGGAGGAGAGGGGAGGGAGTAACAGGGTGCAGGAACATGTCGCAGACCACTAGGCTCCATCCTCAGCTGGCCTCTCCATCACCGACCGAGACATGCTGACAACATATAAGACGCCCCGGTCTTGTTTTTGACAAACGTCTTGGGGCACACCTCTGAATCGTCAATTAATACATTTGGGGTTAGGCTAGAACCCCTAAATTGTAATTCTTCCTCTTATTAAGATATTTTGTCCAATTCCATGCCTTCAGCTATGTGGGGACAGTTTAGCGATGGACTTTTTTTCTGTTTCATCATGCACAAAGCAAGGTCCATCAAGACACATGAGTTGAGTGTGGAACAACGTAAGAGCCCCGACTTCTGCAAACTTGTGCAGATTTTGTAAATCGGGTCTTCTCACATGACACGATCGAATGGAATACAAATCCCACACATGCACCCCCAAACTCTGGTAGAAAGTCTTCCCAGAAGACGGCAGCAAAGCGGGGATCATCACAGTATTCCCTTCCAACGAGTGACCCAATACTTTTGTCCTTGCTCTCTGTGCTGCTTGTTAAAATACACTTGAGTGATCATTAAAATCTTGATTTTTTAATTTTTTTTCCCCCCGAGATACCAGGACTCACAAGCATATATATATATATATATTTTTCCACTATAATGCTGTGTGGTGCTTTACAGTTGACTAACCCTAACCCTATGAAAGTCTAACAAAAATGCACCTCAATTATCCCTCAGGCATAAAATATGCTGACCTGGCGCTCAGAAAACGATGGATGGACACAACCTTGGGTGCTTATAAACTTTAACATTTGGAGCAAATTTATACTGGTGGATTTACAAGACATTAACAGTGAAGATCAGTACAGCGGCGGTGAACGACCGGTTAGCACATCTGCCTCACAGTTCTGAGGACCGGGGTTCAATCCCCGGTCCCGCCTGTGTGGAGTTGGCATGTTCTCCCCGTGCCTGCGTGGGTTTTCTCCGGGCACCCCGGTTTCCTCCCACATCCCAAAAACATGCGTGGCAGGTTAATTGAAGACTCATAATTATCATTTTCCAATCCACCATGATTACCACAGTGATGTTTGACCCAAGTTCAGCAATCAAACGACACAAGAAATTCACATCCACGCACAAAGTTTTCGATTGGACTTCACGGGCCAATCAAAGTGATTTGTAACAGTCGCGTGTGACACGTGTTTCCATTACACGACTACGAAGAAACAACAGCTTGAACATGCAGTGTAGTTTTGTCACTGCCCAAACTTGGATATTTCAGCTCACTTTAACTTTAGAAAACACCTTGCGGTGACTCAGGTTATGTTTTTTCGACGATAAGGAGTACGGAATGGTTGGAATGGTTTTAGATGAAGTGATATTGTTCAGCAATATCTGAATTTATTTGGTTAGGTTTATTTTATATGATGTTCACGCTCTGATTTAAAAAATCAATCAATCAGAAGTTACTCACAAGTTAGTACTTGTAGTTTTGTTTATCTTTCCAGTACCCTCCGTGTCATATCCACAATGACCTAATAATGAAGACAAAATAAATACAATTTTAATATAAATAAATAAATCAATTTTAAATTTCAATTTCATCGTCCATCAACGCAGCTCTGATGTCACCTACAAAATTGTACGTGTTGTTTTAAGACACAGTGATTTCATGCTTATTAAAGATAACTGCACTCTGCACTATGAAAGTGTACATCAACAACATTGACATTATCCTGCTGAATTATTTGATCATAACCTATTATCCAGTTTATGAAACATACTTGAATTGTAGATTACATTAACAAAACATTAAGTCAGTGCAGTAAAGAAAAATGAGACCATTCTCCTGACAAAAGCAACTACAGTGTAACCCTGGTTTTCAAATTCAAGCCGTTCCTGGACTCTGTTCACAAACTGAAATGGTTGCAAACCAAGGTATGGTTTTCCAATGAAATAAAAGGAAATGCAATTAATCGGTTCCAGCTCCAGAACTAAGTTGTATTTACGGTACTTTGTTTTTCTGTCAGCATGTGGTTAAAAAGAAATAAAGTCAAAAATAAAAAGAAATGAAACAATCCTTTATTATGAAGAAATAACTTGGGCTGGATGACATTTTGCATAATTACCTAGCTTCTCGTCACTTCTACAAAGACCCGGAGGTTGTTCACCTTGCCATATAAATACATTTGTCGTAAATGCACTTTGAGGAGTGAGGATCGAGCACTGAGGCATTTTTCCGCAGAGGGGCTATAATCTGTGTAGATCAGTGGCTTTTACTACAGGTATGTCAGCATTTAGCTAAGGCAGCATCTTAAAATGGAAGAAAAGGAAGGGGATTTACCAAGAACCATTAGACCACGAAGCCTTTCTTGAACTTGTACTGTGGCCGAAGGTGCGGTTAACACTCGCTGTCTGGGAGTGGTGCTAGCTGCTGGTCCTTTTTGCAGAGGGAGAGCAGTGGAATTCTCCTGACTTTTGCTTCCCCTGCTGCATCTACTGAAGATCAAGTTTTTTTTTTTTTTTTTTTTTACTTGTCTCTTTGTACGTGTGCACCTATGTTATGAATGATTATTGTTACCAAGAGCACAGATTTCGCAAACCCAAACTACACAGCAGTATCACAAAACCAATTATCATGTTTATCTATTATTTCCTGAGTTTTTCTCAACAGTTATATGTTGAGGCTTTCAATAAAACTATCAGTAGGCCATACTAAGGGTTAATTTAGAGCAGAAATGTGACATATGATGGATGTTTACGCAGCATGAGAAAAAGCAAAACTGAGCCTTCCGTCATGCCAAGACTGTTGGGGAACCAGAGAGTGCATAGAAATGTTTCTTTGAAAATTTTAATTGTAAACCAGATTGTTTGCAAACTAGGTCATTTGGAAACCAAGGCTCCACTGTATATGTACGTCTCCACATTTTACAATATGTAGTAGCTGCTAATGTGTGTGTGCGTCTGCAAAGTTCCATGTGTTAAACTTAGATGGCCATCATCTCTCATTTGATCTTCTTTTGTCTATTTGTTGACAGTGGGGTGTTAGTGTCTGGGGAGATGATAGCGAAGAAGATAGAAGGCTGTAATGAACTTTGGTCTGACCTATGAACTTTTACCCTGACAAGATCGCCAGCTGAGGGCTGCCAGCGAAGTGTCTGCCTGTGTGGTAGGACACACACACACACACACACACACACACACAAAGAAGCACATTCTATACTGCGCTATATAACAAGAGCTAAGGAGTTCACTTAAGATGGCAGGCCTCGACGATTTTTTCCGGCAGTCTTGATTGTCCATTGCAGTCGGAGTTTGTCCTTTTTTGTGGCAGCACCAAACCAGACTGTGATGGGTGAACACAGGACAGATTCGATGACTCCTGTGTAGAACTGCCTCAACAGGTCCTGCGGCAGGCCGTGCTTCCTCAGGAAGCCGCAGGACATACATCCTGTGCTGGGCCTTTTTGAGGAAGGAATTGGTGTTGGTCCCCCACTTCATGTCCCGAGAGACTGTAATTCCCAGGAACTTGAAGATTTCAATGGTTGACACAGGCCACTTGGACAGCGTGAGGGACAGCTGTCGCGAAGAATCCTTCCTGAAGTCCACGATCATCTCTACAGTCTTGAACGTGTTCAGTTGCATCAGTTGCACCGTGTCAGTTGCACCGAAGCTCCAGCTGCTCCACTTCCTGTTGATACGCAGACTCTTCACCGTCTTTGATGAGGCCGACGACTGTGGGGTAGTCCGCAAACTTCAAGAGTTTGACAGCGTTGAGGTGCAGTCGTTCGTGTAGAGAAAGAAGAACAGCAGACAGAGGACACTTCCTTGGGACGCCTCAATGTTGGTGGTGTGTGTGTATGAGGTGGTGTCCCCAAGCCTCACCTGCTGTGTCCTGCCCGTCAGAAAGCTGTAAATCCAATGGCAGATGGCAGGTGAGATGCTGAGCTGGAGAAGCTTGGAGGAGAGGAGTTCGGGTGGTGGTGTTGAACGCAGCAAATCAAATCAGTCAACATCGAGAATCATGCTACTACTGTACCGTAGTGTGCATAACAGAAATATCCGAAAAACATCAAATACTCTATCCAGCAATTGTATATTACAATTATATAATTACAATTGTATTGTATATTGTATATTACAATTGTATATTACAGTAATTGTATATTACAATTACAATTAATGGAATAACTTTCATAGTCACTTCCTGACCAAACTATTCGTCTAGATGATGTATCTTTTAACTATCCATCCATCCATTTTCGGAGCCGCTTTTCCACACTAGGGTCGCGGGCGTGCTGGAGCCTATCCCAGCTATCATCGGGCAGGAGGCGGGGTACACCCTGAACTGGTTGCCAGCCAATCGCAGGGCACATACAAACAAACAACCATTCGAACTCAGATTCACACCTACGGACAATTTAGAGTGAACTACCATGTGTGTTTTTGGGATGTGGGAGGAAACCAAAGTGCCTGGAGAAAACCCACGCAGGCACGGGGAAAACATGCAAACTCCACGCAGGCGGGGCCGGGGATTGAACCCGGGTCCTCAGAACTGTGAGGCTGACGCTCTAACCAGTCGCTCACCGTGCCGCCTTTTTTAACTATCAGATGAAAAATGATTCATTTCGTCATTTTCCTATAATATCCAGGAACCACATGTGTTGCCAAAAGATTTTGTGAACACTGAAACTCACACACAATGTGTCAGAACTGTCGAAGCCAGACCTCTGCAATAATTGATTCAATTGATCCAACGTGCAGAGTCCAGCCTGCCTCCTCTCCATGGGTTGTCCAATCAATGCCTGATCTTCTCTGAAATGACATGTCCCCTAACAAATTATAACTAATGAAGTAATTATCTGAATTTCATTGCATGGGGATGCAGCAACATTATTACCCACCTTGGCTCCGTTTTGATGGAGGGGGAGATTGGGGGTTATGAGAGAGTTGATAACAGGTTTGGCCATACTGATAATATCCCACGAGCTATTTAGCACCTGATTTGCTCCAAAATACAAATTGTAATGAAAATAAAAATGCCATTACCCAAATTCAGCTCAATTAGGTTGAACTCATCTTCAATTTATAAGACTTCAGTTGGATCCTATGAGGGAATGTAAACGTCACTCGTAGTCCTCTGCCTTGTACTGTACTGCTGATGGTTTTGAGACAGGAGACCACACCAGCAGCTCACACTCTCTGCATGAGTCCAACCATTTTCCTGCAATTCTGCTGCCAAATCTCGTGCTTCTCTTTCCCACTTCTCTCCTTCTCCGCGAGACCACTTCCTCTCTACCATTTCAGGGTTGATGGCAGATGGTGTTTTAATAAAGTCCAGTAGGAATAGTACTGTGAGTAAACAATGCAGCACATGCCAACTCCGTAATTGCTGGGCACTATTACAACCCCTGTGTCTGGCAAGGGAGGGCTGGATAAAAAAAAATTAAAAAAAAAGATGAAGAGGCCAGCGCACAGTGAGAGGATAAATCAGGAATGAGAAAACAAGTGAACGGGCAAATAAGGGAAAAGCAGAATTTGGAAAAAAAGGAAAGAGGAGAGGAGGTACGGAGGGGGCGGACATCATACAAACATATACCTAGCAGCTGGAGCTAGAAAAGCGCAGCTGGCGAAGGTGCAGGGAGGCCACAGGGAGGCGGGGGCCGAACAAGGCTGGGCCTGGCTGGTGGAGGCTGGGCTGTACTGGGATGGTCTAGGCCAGCGGGTGCAGCGCCGGGCTTACAGCCTCCAGGCTATGGGCTCTCAGCCCAGTCTCTGAGTCCCAGGCCCTACTCTATGGGCTCCACCGCTGACACAATGCCAATGCAGTCCTCTGTCAAACCCCCAGTCAATGGTCAGACACAGTGGAGGAGAGGCAAGCAAGACCACATTTGCAACTTCCATTCGAAGAGGAAGCAAGGAATATTGTATGTTCTACTTCTTGGCCCCATGTATACTTGTGCAGGGTCATTTAATTTCCTGCCAATTAATTACTACAATTTGTCCGTGATATACAATATTTGTTAGGGCTTGGACTTGCCTTCTAAATTGAATCGTTACTCCTTGTGCTATTTCATAATAATTGTCCAACAAATGGAAAATCCAATTCGCCACGTCTCCCTCCAGAAAAGCTTTCTTTTTCATTTCAAATGTCTTATTTTAACGAGGATCTCTCACCATACCTTGGCCAGCGGTAGAAGCCAGGTTTGATTTTGTGCCTGTCGGTGTCATAGAGTAAATCCTCCCTGCCTTGGACCAGCTGCTTCCTTTCTAGCTAGCCGGCTGACTACCTAGCCAGGGTTACCTAGCCGGCCGGCTATCTGCCACGCTGTGTTGACCAAACTTTCTCCCATTCATGAATATGAATATCCGTGCAACTCCTGAGGGCCAGGCTAATGGACGCCTCCTTCCGTGGGGATCTCAGGTTTTTTTAAAAACAAATTTTATGCTGAGATCGCGCTGGATTTGCATCTGCGTACATGAGCCAAAACTATGTGCAGTAAGTACAATTGGAATCGATCGTAAAACAAAGGCTAAAGATCGTGAAATACAATGTAATCCATCCATCCATTTTCTTTACCGCTTATCCTCACTAGGGTCGCGGGCTGCCGGAGCCTATCCCAGCTATCTTCGGACGAGAGGCGGGGTACCCTGAACCGGTCGCCAGCCAATCGCAGGGCACATAGAAACAAACAACCATTCGCACTCACATTCACACCTACGGGCAATTTAGAGTCTTCAATCAAGCTACCACGTATGTTTTTGGTACGTGGGAGGAAACCGGAGCACCAGGTTACCTCCCACGCAGGCACGGGGAGAACATGAAAACTCCACACAGGCGGGGCCGGGATTTGAACCCGGTCCCCAGGACTGTGAGGCAGATGTGCTAACCAGTCTTCCACCCTGGCGGCTCATATGTTGTCATATTTTTCAAAAAAAAATTCTGTATGTTCCATGAATAAAGGAGCAAGTCTATTCTACCAAACCAACAATTTTGGAAGAACTTGAAGGGCGAATACGAGAAGTTATGTCTTCCATCCCACAAGAGTTCCTTGTGAAATCAGTTAATGCGGTTCCCAGGTGGCTTGAGAAACTAGTGGCTCATGCTGGCGCCCATATCGAATTTTAAATAAAACTCCATGCAATACACTTTCTTGTCATGTTCATTTCTTGTAAGAATTATTGTTCAGAAATACATGACAAGTACTTAAACATAAGGAGTTACTTTTCAATCACCCTGTATATACAGTGGATACGAAAAGTTTTCAGACCCTGTTAAATTTTTCACTCTTTGTTATATTGCAGCCATTTGTTAAAATCATTTAAGTTATTTTTTTTCCTCATTAATGTACACACAGCACCCCCATGTTAACAGAAAAGAAACGCAATTGTTGTAATCTTTGCTGATTTCTTAAAAAATAAAAACTGAAATGTCACTCAGCCATAAGTATTCAGACCATTTGCTGTGCCACTCATATATTTAACTTGGGTGCTGCCCATTTCTTCTGATCATCCTTGAGATGGTTCTACACCTTCGTTGGAGTCCAGCTGTGTTTGAGTATACTGAGTATACTGGTAGTATTGAGTCATATTGGTCAAATGTTAATGTTAATATTGGTCAAATGTTAACAGGCATAATGGGAGATTGTCAATATGCTGACATATAAACAAGCCTAATGGTACAGTTGATTTCCTTCTTTGATGTTCCAGCTTGAATTCTCATCAATGCATCAACACATGGAATTTCTACACTTTATGTCTCACGTTCAGGAACAAAAATAGAGCTTGAAAGTGTTCTGATCGCTTGCAATGCTACGTTTTTGTCAATACATATTTTTTTCAAGGGAAAAAATGTGACCTGATAGATGAGAACAAAATGCAAGGACAGTAAAACAATCGTTTTCCCTTCCTAAAATTGATGGAGTACTTCCCAAAGCCATATAGTTAGTGGCTCTCATCAAGGACAATTAAAGAAAATGACTTGTTTTAAAGCCCAGTTTAAATGACTGGTCTCCTTAACCTTGAAGTTCTCCGTCCACATGAATACTGAATGAGTCTTAACCTTCTGTTCTCATGCTAATTGAAGCAGAGAGGGCATATTACATATTTGCAATTAGGACCTGGTGGATAGGGCTTAAGCTCTGAGCCTCATTAGCTTCATGAGAAGGACTCTATCAATTATGCAGGTGAAGCTATGGTGATGATTTGAAGAAAATTCAGCTATCCACCGGAGTCATTATAATGAAGGATTCCTATTGGACATTGTCATGAATTTCAATCTCATGAGGGCACTTTTTCTGTTGCAAAAAGGGCCTGTATGTGAAAAAGAAAAAAGAGAGATTGGGTGAGTTTGACACCCCAAAGTCTTGTACTGAGAGACAATCTCAGGCAAGTTATATGAAGCTAATCCATACAAAAGCTAACACAAACACAGTGCCCAAGGCCATCGGCCAAATACAACATCAAACGGTCTCTCCTGACAGGACTGCTGATAAGCACAAACAAGGTTTCGTGTCGAAACACAACATCTCCCCTATGACATCTTGAACTTCTGTCTGACCGACTCTTCTCACATACTTTCAGGCCTTGAGATTTTGCCTACTCCCCCTCAAGGCAACAAGGCAGAGCAAGAAGAAACTGAAAGAGTGACAACTCAGCAGAGTGAAGTATGAGCTCCATCTTATCTATCCTTCTCGTTGCGGCATGTGGTCACCATAAGGACTGTCCACATGGACATGTCATACTTATTGGGGCAAACCATGGTCATATAGTTTAAAACCCCAAATTCCTGTCAGACATTACCTCAGGCCACCTCCTTACAGTAAATCCAGTATGCCACCATTAATCTCGAGTGAGGGTCTTGAAAAGGTGGCAACGGGGAATCCAGGTATGGTGGAAGTAGGTCAGAGGACTCCGACCGAAGCGAACGCAGCTGCCCCTTCAGGATCTCAAGCTACATTCAAATCTACATCGTCCTCATTCCCTCTTTAAGCTGCAGTAGTGAGAGGCTTTTCTGTGCTCGCTAGCATACATGTAAACAAAATTTAAAAAAAATTAAAAATGATGATGTGATAAAAATATTACATTAATATATATATATATATATATATATATATATATATATATATATATATATACATATTCTTAGTAATGAACTGATCACAGAACATGATGAAACGTAAATACATTAAAAAAAACGATTGTTGCATTACATGTTTACAGCACGTGGAAAAGCACCATACCATACCATGTTGACCTAATGACCTAATGTCTTGAAGCTGTCATTGCAAACAAAGGCTTTTGTACAATGCATTAAATAAATATCATTTAGTGCGTTCAATACTTTCTCCCTCTGTCATTTCACATTATTACACACAATTTATTTCTCAGTTTGTTTGTTCTACTTTCTTTGTATATATGGATTACTTGGGTTGTTCTCAGCATCTGGTGAAAAACACCTTTGGAAATATATTTAATGAGATTAAATACTTATTTCAGCCGCTGTGTGTGTGTGTGTGTGTGTGTGTGTGTGTGTGTGTGTGTGTATACATAGCGTCAAGTCGGAATGGTGGACAACTGGTTCGCACATTTGCCTCACAGTTCCGAGGACCCGGGTTCAAATCCGGCCTCGCCTGTGTGGAGTTTGCATGTTTTCCCTGTTCTTGCGTGGGTTTTCTCTGGGTACTCCAGTTTCCTCCCACATCCCAAAAACATGCATGGTAGGGTAAATTGGAGACTCTAAGTTACCCATAGATGTGAATGCGTGTGCAAATGGTTCTTTGTCTATATGTGCCCTGCGATTGGCTCGCAACCAGTTCAGGGTGTACCCCGCTTAGGTCTAATTGCCTTCTGCACGAACGCCGCCATGACGAACCCCTAAACGTAATAGATTTGTCAGAACATACCGAGAGCCAGCTGGAACCAAATGGCGTCTGCCTCAACACCATCGGTCTGATGTTCTGACTTTGAAGAACATGAGAAATTCAAATCCCGACTTCGATTGTGATTTTGATTTCCCCGGTCCCTCCCAGTGTTGTTTGTCTCGTCATGGTCTTTCTTTTTTTGTTTGCGTTTTCCTTTTTTCTGGCCCGTGTGAGCCCTCTGACCTCTGTCACCTCTGACCTTTTACCTGGGTACCCACTCCTTTGGCCATTTACACCGGGACTGTGTTGTGCCCAACTGAGGCGCCCAAGTCCAGATCGCCATGTTGATCTAGTTTCATCGTGACCTTGCGCCACGGCTGTCTTTTCCACACCTCGAACCACCCACATCTGTCTTGTCACATTGTGCTGCAACGGTTTCCTTGTCACGTCATTCTGGACCTGTTTCTTCACCTCATTTGTCGTGCCCATCATTTCACAAGTCTGTCCACCCATTTTGCCAAGCTCCCCTTCTCTAGTTCCTGCATACTTGTTTCAGGTATCACTGAACATCGATGTTGGCAGGCGGAACAGGCTGATGTAGCACCAGTATTTTCACGACCATAAGGCGCACGGAAAAGTCTTACATTTTCTCCAAAATGGACGGGCGCTTTGTAATGCGGCGCGCCTTATGTGTGCACCGAGTTCCAACATCTATAAATGTTGTGTGATGAGTGCACCGCTTGATTTATTTTATTTTATTTGTATTTTTTTTTGTCAATGTCTTCATGTCTCCACATTGTTCTCTGTCAATTGACGGTCTGTTGTCGTACTAGAGCGGCTCCAACTACCGGAGACAAATTCCTTTTGTGTTTTTTGGACATACTTGGCAAATAAAGATGATTCTGATTCTGAGTCTGATTCTGATTCGGAAATGACTTTTTTGTTTGTGTCACATTTTTCCCTGTGTTTTCAACAATTTTTTTTAACCTTGATAAATAAGATTCAGCCACAATAAACAACATATGTTGAATAGGGATGGGCATAATAGTTGAATGTGTGGAATTTTTGATTAATCGTGTCTCGAAGTAATTGACACAAAATGGACTGCACGAATTGGCTGCAACCAACAGTGATGCTGTTGATTCAGACCTACCTAGTTTGCGGTCTGAAAAACATGACATCAATCATGGGAAGTTGAGCTACAGCCACGCTATGGCGCAACTCCCCCAGACAGCCTTTTTCTGCTCAATTAAAAGACCCACGTTGAAACAGGAGTCCATAACGTTCAGAGGTTTTCCCAGGTCATGGCAAATATTTAAAAGATCAAAATGTATTTCCAATTTCCCCCATTTTCAATTGAATTAATTTGATGCCATCCCAAATGAATACCTCCCTGAAAGAGGTATTCATAAGTCATCATATACATAAAGACCATTTTTGATACAGGTCTGATATTGCATTTATGAGTAAAATGCAGGTTATTGTGCATTTCGTTTCAAATTCCCTTTATCAGAGAGAATTCTGAGTGTGGAATGTTTCAGTGCATGGAGCGTGATTTTAAATGCTACTGCACATTTAGTTAAAGTTGTTCATATAGTGAAATACTCCATCCTTGTCGAATGAGGCAAAGAAAATATGGAGCTATACGTAACTGTATTAAAATATTGCCTTTTTACACCTCATCTATCAGGAGTGCAATTTCATGGGGCACCTTTTTAAAAATTAATTTCATTCTTTGACCTACTACGAGCGGAAGCACTAAAATGGGTAGGCTCTGAGTGAAATTGCACTTGTGGCTCCACTTCATGGATCACTTTTTCAATTACCTCGGAATACTGCATTTTGCGTGCGTGCATGTATGCGTGTATGCGAATGAGCGAAAGAGAGTGCATCAAGTTTATTTACTGAGATAGGTGGCATGGAAAAAATATCCAATGAGCTATGATCTGGGGAGAAAAAGCAATTCAGGACTAGCGGATGTCTCAAACAGTGATTCGATGGGTGACGCATGCGTCTGTGTCACTCAGCCTTTTTAGAACTGTAGAATAAAACACAGTTATTGACACGCCTCGAACCGAAATTGTTGACAGTAATGAGTTTATTTCTGGGACAATGTTAAAACTTTAGGAATTCCCTTAGGCTGGATTTACATTGCAGAATTACATAGCCACTAATTTGATCCTTAACAAGCCACGTGTTGCGTGATTCATGATTGATTCAAGCTGACAGTACCAATCGACATTGTACTGGAAATTGCTCCGACTGAATGTAGTTCTCCCCAGCCGCCTCCCCGTGACACGGAACAGGACAAACGGTGTAAAGCAGAGCTTCTCCAACTTTCACCTACAAAAATACTTAGCTCTCCAAATATCACCATGTTGACCAACAAAGAAGCAAGCCAACAGAAATGTACTTAAATAAATGTTTCAACCTAAACTGTTCTTCAAGATTAAATGCAAATGTATTACACTTTAAAGTTAAATACAACTGAACTGTAGTTAGGCAGTGATTCTTTCACCTACCGCTAGACAGAGCCCACGTAACACGAATGGCACTCGTAGCACATTTGGGAGAATGACTGGTGTCGAGGATGGATGGCTGGATGGTAAAATGTTAATGAGAGACAACGATTCTGTCACTAAGCATACTGTGTTGTAAAATTCCAGGTCTCAGTCATTGAGCTTAGCCAAAAAGCTGATATTGACATACCACAAAAACTTTTAACTGGTAAATTTCCCCCACCCTTACCTCTGAAAATGTAGTCGCCTCTTTCCTCTGGAAGAAAAGTCACTCATTGACAGACAGGAGACGATGACTCTCTATCCTTACATGCCATGTCAACCACATCCTGACATAAAGAGGACCCTGGGAACCATTATGTGGGAGTGTCTTCGAGGTTTGTACAACTTCAGTGTTGTGTGTAATAATAGACACATATCAAGCGCAAGGCTATATTGAGCCAATAAACAATTTCCATGCCGTACGTAGATCCTTACCAGAATCACCCCACATTTATGTCTTTGTCTATGTCTGTCGCACCAAAAATAGCAAAAGATAAGCTCTATATCTATGAATGAATTAGCAATTTTCTTGATAATGACATCTACAGCCTTCATGTTGCAATTTATATCTTAAAATGAGAACACCGTGTGCTGGAAATAACCCTTCACTTGTTTCAACCTTGTTTTGTCATCATGGCATGGCAAAGAGGGTGGAGGGGTTGCCATGTGGATGTAATTTTACCAGGAAGATTTACTGTATATTTCTACCACAAATCAAACATCAACAAAATAAAAGCGCACAGCTTTGAGGGCAGAAAATAAACCCAGAACCGATCTGCATTACACTGAAAGAAAGAAGAGTGAAGTCAGAAAACGAAGGGGACAAAATCTGAATGTAATGATTGTGGAGTCATACACGTTTCCTTTGATTACAAGGTATTAGTGTCATCCACGGGCCCATTGGCAGGGAATGCTGGGCTGCGCACCACATTGGAACAAACACAAACGTCAATGCCTGTTAATTCACTTATAATCATGTTTGAATGGATCGTCAGTGAGCTGCCGTTTCTGCCGTTCTTCCCTGCAAGAGTGAATGAGCACGATGAGAGATTTACGGGAGAGAGAAGTGGCTGAAACCACACAACTGGATCGTGTTCAGGCGGGAAGAGGTCTCTACCTTGCAATGTGGTTGTGCGTTGACTCAAGACTCAGATTAGATCCGCTCTTATTACCAGAAATGTACACTAATATTGCCGCCCATTTGCAACCCAAGTCTAAGAGCCTTCGTATGCATCTATAAACATTATGCAGATGGGAAAATACAAATAAAAATGGGTGTCTCTGACAAATACACCATGAAATACGACTACCAAAAAAATGTGCAATCTGAACTGCAGCGCACAAAATGTTGCTCAGCAGCTTTGACAAATTGTTTGGGGTGCCACCAACTGGAGCACTGCAGAGTAGCCTCCCGCTCCCACAACATTTTCACTATGAATCAATCAAGCTTATCTTCACCTCCATCACAGTGTAAATGCTTTCACCACCTTCCGTGAACACACATACAGGCGCCTATCACCATCACGTGGCATTCGGACCATGAGTTAGCTAGCACGCTAAAGGCTACTGTATAGCTTTACAATGTCATCAGCGAAATGTCATAAAGACAGTGTATGAAGTGAACCACAAAGAGCGGCAAAATATCAGAGGCAGACCGCTTGGTGTTTTGGACCCTCTTCCTCACAGTTTGAATATCAGCTGTGGCCTGGTCGTGTATGTTCTTCCTGTGCTTACGTACTCCGACACAGCACATTAGATTCATTAAAGATACTAAATTGTCCATAGGTACGAATGTGAGTGTGCATGGTTGTTTATCTATACTGTATGTTCCCCGTGATTGCCTCTCCATCGAATGATAGGCTCCAGCTCACCAGCAACCCGAAGTAGGAAACTGCATTATGATTCAATAGAAATGATGGATTCTGAGAAATGGATCTTTGATCTTTCCTATTTGTTGATTTGTTTCGCTTTTTTGTGTGTGTTCAATTTCCCCCCTCATCTTCTTGTGGAAAAAGTTCAATTTGTGGCTTCTCCTTTGACTGATGGCAATTTTATAAATTGTGATTATGAACAAACTTATGAATTTGAATAACAAGAAATGTACTTTTTGACACACAATAGCATTAGTATGAATTTTCATTTGCATTCATAGAATAAATAGCTATTTTATGTCGGGGACATTTCCATCAAAATCAAATGGTAATGTATCAACTTTAGGTGAGTAAACTTTTCCACATACACACTATCTGAATGTGAGTGAAATCGGCTTGACATTAAAACCAAATGAGATAAGGTGCGACAACATGATCGGTAATTTTGACGTGCCCGGCGCAAAACCGCCATGGGACGCTTCAGTCATTCTGACACTTTTTTAACAGAATCTTTGTTTTGATAATCCGTCTACGGGTTGATACCTGTCATGGTGCAACGCAGTAACCACAGAGCCCCCTCAATCTTTCAGCCGAATCTCCCTGTCGACACCGCACTGGCCCCACGATAAGAAGGTGACACTGTCACTCCAGCCCACACATACAAACACACACGCCCAACCGCATAATACACACTTCTTTTATCCACGTACGCACAAACAGCCTCGGAGGCGTGCATCGGCGTTCGGCATCATGCTAATTTTCATTGTTGTGATAAAAATAAACAGGTCTGGGGAGCTGAATCCCAAGGCCTGAGGGTCATGGTGCGCTCGACTGACAAGGGTGGGGGTTTGTAGGGGTGCGGGCGGGTCGGGGAGGAGGAGGGGCAAAGTTGAAGCTCAGACTGAATTACCTTGATGCAACGCGACAGCCTCACATCACTGTCACCAGCCTGTTTGAAAGGGCTAGATGGGGCTGCGGTGCTAACTTGGAGTAGGCCGCCTGCGATGGATGTGTGTTGACAGTACGTTGTGTTCAAGGGCACATTGAAATGAGCGCCGAGCAAGCGGGTGGGGCGGGGGGAGTTTGCCTGGCCATGTGTGCCCTAATTGTTATCTGGTGGCTGATGGTGATGGCTGCATGAGCGTAGAATACACTGTGACATTATACGTGGCTCACAATGCTCCAATAGTCTGGAGGTGTTACGCTCGAACAAGTCAAGTCACGTCATTATTGTTAATATTGCATGACGTTAATATAATTATAGCTGTGTGGCAGGTAAAGGAGCTAAAAAAAATACATGTGTTGCTTCATTAAACCGGATATTTTAATGCTATGTGAACAGCAAGTAGCAGCATCTGTATGAGGGCACTTTTAATATGGGTCATATTCATATGATTTGATCAATAATGCTTAAGAGACTTACACAAAAAAAAGTTTTTGGATGCCGCCTTGGTTTTGTATGGGCAAATGTCTCCCATACCGAAACAGCCATGCTTAAAGTCCTATTTTGGACAAGTTATTTCATGATTTAAAATTTTAGGCATTCACCATAAAGGCAATCCGTATTGACAGAGCAAATGGCGGTGGCCCATTGAAATGCGGTTCTTTTTTTAAACGGCAAATACCAAAAGCGGATAACATATCAATATAATATATATACATAATACGATATACATAAACAGCTTCATAAAAATCGTGTGCGTTTTGCAATTTACATTGTTGCATTTCAAATTCTGCGGCTACAAGTGCATAAATGATCCTAAGGACTCATTAAACCCATGACACTCTCGGCTGATGGAAGGACGAGCAACACGTTCGCTAATTCATACGTAACATAAGATCATACATAACATAATGACATATATATATATATATATATATATATATATATATACACACACACATATAAATCAACAAATAACAATAATAATAATATAATAATAACACCATTTATTTTGCTGCCTGTTGTTGTCTGAATACAAAATGGCTGCCTCATCCTGCCACTTCAGCTCACAGATCCCTCTGGTGTATCGCAACAACAGAATGAGGCTCTCTCCAGTGGCATTAACGGGAAAGACAAATGGAGCGACGTAGAAGGACCGTTCATCGAAGAACCAAAAAAAAAAAAAAGGCACTCTGAAGACACTAAGTAGCACTTGTGTTCATTTTCATGGAAAAGCCATATTAGGCAAAGGGAGAAAATCCTATATATCCAAAAATGTAATTAGCGTTTTCAGAAAACATGTTGTAAACCAAGAAACTGAATTTCGGACACGTTACAGTAAAGACATTTTGGCATTAAAAGTTAGCAAAAAATACTACTTTGGAATTTGTCGTTGTTGTTGTTGTTGTGCTGTCAGTAATTCCAATGCCCATATCAGTAAAATGAATCGATTTTCTAAAGGAAAATGACCCATATGTGGCTTCATTAAACCCGGTATTTGAATGCTATGTGAACAGCAACTAGCAGCATCTGTGCGAGTTGTCTCCCAATTCTGGTGCCTCACTTCACAGGTGAGGTGCCACAAAAGAGCACTAGGTGGTGCTTGAAGCCAGCGCACACTGACACGCCCGCGAGCACACGTGCACGAACATGGATTTACATCCACTCCCATTTAAATCCGATTTTTAAAGAGGTACCAAACTGCTTCACCAGTCCTGCACACACGCAGGAAAAAGGGTCAACTTACAGACCTCCTCACTGTCCATGGGCTTCCCTTTCAGGCCTCTCCTTCGCTTGCCTCGTCCTCCATCGCGCGCTCATCGAGTCTGAGCCTCTAAATCTATGATAGCCATCTGATCAGCTGGCCTCTGCTTTCTTTCAGTTGTGTCACGTGGTCAGTTGCAACACAAGTACCTGTCAAAAGCGCGCACACACACACACACACGCACTGTGGAACGGAGGCTAATTTCGATGACCCACAGGATTTATGTGTGTTTGTCTGCAAAAGGAATGTGCTAATATGAAATGCATTTGAACAACACTAACCCATTAGATCCTTTTTAGTAGCAGCATAACACGTGTATTATTGCATCCTGTCTAAAACTTTGTGCAGGGTGCAGCTTTTTACACACAGTACAAGGCAGTAGTAGTATTTATTGTCACTGCTATTTCTGCATGCACCTCTTTGAACTCATCATTTTATTTTGCATTTATCCTTTATTGAATTGTCCCATTGAGATACAGGGGTGAGTGCCCCTGCAAAATGGATTGAAATGCAATCCTAAAAATCTTCCGTGACAAAGTTGATCATTCTGGGTTTTTTTTTTTTTGGGGGGGGTTTACATGGCCATAGATGAATTCATTTAACAATTGTCCATAGGTGTCAATGTGAGTGTGACCTGCGATTGGCAAGCCACGAGTCCAGCATCCCTCACCCAAAATCGGCGGGGGTGGATGGATGGACGTATGGACAGATGTATGGATAAAAATTAAACATGTCTGGGGAGCTGAATCCCAAGTCTTGGGTGGGTTATGTTTGTGGTTTGCATTGCAACGTGTGAGGGAGATTTTTCTAATGTTCAGGTTACCTTCTTTAGTGTGAATCCAATATCATTCTGGCCGATGTGTGCACTGTGCAGTAAATGTCCTGTCCTTCAGATCGCCAATTCCTACAGCAAGCATCATGGTTTGAACACTGTTCGCTGGAGTAAAACCGAAGAGAATATAAACTCAGTCGATTAGTCCCTGGAAATTGAGAAATAAATACATGTTCTAAATTTGATGAGACACAGAGAACCGTTGTTAGCAAACCTGCCAAATATGGACGATTAAAAAACAAAACAAAACGGCAAGTTTACAAAATGTGGCTTCAAAAATGATGAAAAATCAATCCGTTGTTTCCGCTCTAAAATGCTTTGGGTGTGTCCGCTGAATGCGTGAAACCACAGTACTTTGTCAAACATTTTTCTTATGCCTACACATCCCTACATGTTTGAAAATATTTCTGCCTAAAGCCTCCGTTGGTTAGAATATATCCCACCAGGCTGTCACGGGGCTTTCCACGCCGCAACGCCAAGCGCTAGCCACCAGCTAGCTCACAGGCTAGCAAGCTTCGGGGGTTAATCTCGGCCAGTTGATAGGCGGTGGGCTCATAAAATAATGATAATAGTAATAATAATTAAGTAACTCACAATCGGGACTGTTAAACACTGCTGTGAACCGAGGTGCTCGAGTTTTTATGTCGTGAGGGAGGGGGGGACTCACGGCGGACACCCAAGTGCGTCACTTAGCCACGGAGATTCTGTTCGTGTGGCCCACTCCTGCTGGTTAGCGACATGTGTTGTCCTCAATAACGGGCTACACGAGGACAGTGAGTGTGCATTTTGTCCGTATCGTGGCCGTGTGGAATACGTTGCCTTTGTGTCATGTGTGTACACGTCGGCGGGTCCGTGGAGTAGCCGTGTGAGCGTCCCAGTTGATCTTAAGCAACTAAATAGTACCAGCTTGCCGGGCTCTTAACCTTCCCCTTACAGAGAGAAGAGATAATGAAGTCCTGAAAGGCTTCCTGACTCCCTCATCTGGCTTTGTTTAGGCCCCGTTCACCCTCCCTTTGCTTGAGGAAACCCATTATCCCATTGAGAGGACAGTCACGCGGACACTAGAAGACCAAACAAAACAAAACGCAAACTCTTTATAGAGGCCCTATGAGGTTATTGCATGGTGCACATGGCTACATTGACTTTAAACGTGGCTCTTCTGAAATGTGCTTGATATTTCTTCAGAATTATTTATAAATTATGTGGCCTGCGGAGCTTTATTTTAGCATGACTTTTAATAATGCTACAGTGGAGTATAAGAGTACTGAAATGGGGGGGGAAGGAAACATTTCCAAAAATAACTGAAGAAAAATTGCCAGATAGAGATTTTATTCTCATCAAAATGTTTTTCTCATAAAAGTATCTTTTTTCTTATAAAAGCATTTATATTTTTGCTTTATTTTCTCTTAAGATATTTTTGTCCTATTTTTTTTGTCTTTATTCTTTTCTTCACAAAAATATTGTTTCTCACACAAGTATTTTATTTCTCATAAAAAAAATTATTCTAATAACATGAAGCTGTTTTTTCAACACATACTCTTTTTTCAAAAGATTTTTCTTGCCAAGTTTGTCATTCTATTTAATTCTCACATTATCATTTCATTTTCAATTTTCGGTAATGGTCATAGCAGTAGTGGGAGAAAGAAACTGAACGAATCATTCTCCAGCTGAGAAGATTCCCAGTCAACCACCATCTATTGCGCTCTCTTCTATTTTTTCACACCAGCAATAGCACTTCATTTTAATTTTACAGTTTGTGTATATTCAATTGAGGGAAATTGTTTCCACTTGGTTTTGCCAGTCTATTGAGAGCAAGGCAAGTGAGATATGGGGAGCACATATGGCGAATCAAAAACTGCAGCATGTTCAAATTGAATTTGTATTCAGCAGGAAGTGGGTTAACCCAGTTAAAAGTCAGCGAATCCAATAGCGCCGGCTGATATGTGGTGTCAAGACATTCTCCTTTGGGGAGCCCAAGCGCGTACACCGCCTACCTCGGCTCCGTGCATGTTTCCAGGTAATGATAATAATACATCACGTTGTTTAGTGGCATATTTATGTAACAGCTTGGCGAGACGAGGCATCCTTGACGTTGTTCTTTGAAATCATCTCCTTAAGATGTGTGCCGTTTGCTCTTATTTTCTCCTCCTTATCAGTTTTGCCAAGATTGGAAATTTTATTAGAGTGTTTTTGGTTTGTCACAGTTAAATGCCTCCTCTTCTGGTTTTGTTTAATAGAATGAGGGTGAGGACCCTGATTTTTCTTTTTTTTTTTTTAAGAGTGAGTGTATTCATGTCCTCATGTTAAAGAAGACAGTGATGTTTTCATAAAAAAAAAAAAAAACAGAGTATGAAGATGACAAATATCTCTTTGTTATCGGAATATATTGCCTGCCCCTGGTTCATTGATTTTGTATTACAGGAGCTAGCACGACTGTCAGCAAATAGCGGGAAATGTGTTGCTGTCATTTGCTTCGGAATACTTGAAGCTGATCATTTCTGTATAACATGTACACGCTTGTGTACATGCTTGTGTCAGCAGCAGCGAGCGTCTCTCGGCTATGTGAGTGCGTTTACATGTGGGAGGCGCAACTGTGAGCAGTGATGGCGGAGCGACGCAACGAATAGGACAGAGAGGATTGTAGATAGATGGAGAAGAGAGGGAAAGAGAAACGAGCCAGACAGAGTGTGTGTGTTTGTTTGTGTGCGTGTGAGTGTGTGTGTGGCGGGGGGGTTAAGTTCAGTCTACGAGAAGAACACAACTCCCGCCGCCAGCAGTCTGTCAGTGTTGGTCTCCTCTTCCAGTCTGCCGCAGCATCGACCATTAAGGCACCGGCAAGAGCTAAACCCAAAATCCGGAGAGTCGACGCTTGCTGTTTCATAGCTTACTCGTTACACGTAAGGTACAGAAGAGCCCCCAAAGTCAAACGCTATCCACTCCATCAAGATGTTTTTTCAAGATGAGCAGGAAAAATGCAAGAACTAATGTGAGGGCAGCGCTATGATGCACATGGTTAGCATGCCTGCCTCAGTGTCCAGTGTGCATGCATGTTCTCTTTTACATGGCTTTAGTGCTGGTAGCCCTCCCAAAACATGCAACTGGAAACAGGTGTTTAAAGGTGCAAATGCAAGTTTATAAATGGTTGTTGGTCTCTGGACCCAGCGATTGACTGGCAATCTCAGTGTGTTGGTATAAGCAATCCAGCTTCCCCGTGATTCTCAACAACTGACCCGGGCAAGGTACAGCCAGTGGGCCACATCCGGCCCAGCTACTGCCTCCGACCAGAAAAAAGAAAAACGAAAGAAAACGTGTGGACAATGCCAACAGTGGTCCTAATGTGAGCAACATTCTCATTTTTATCCTTGGAATGAAGAGGGCCAGGGTGATTTGCCTTGATAAGACGCATATTAACAGTCTGATAGAGTACAAGGAAGGTGTATTATAGTTTATCATTGTAACAGTATCTATCAATGTCAATAATATTATATAGCTATCTAAACAGTGTTATGCTATGAATCCAGACTAGGAAAAACAAATGAGTTTGGTTGGTGCTCAAAATGTCAGCCCATTTAAAAAATATAAAAACAAAAATGGTTTTTGTGAATATCTACATGAGCAGCAGCTTATTTAAACAAGACAATGTCATGTTTCATATAAATACGTTAAATTAATAAAGACCACAGTTGAGGTTAGCACAATGGCCTTCCAGTTTCTCATGTGACCCCCTTTGGAAGATTAACTGCCGATTGCCTACCCCAGCTCAACAGGATTACCGGTAAATATGTGTGAATGTAATTGTGTAAATGGTCACACAAGTATAAAGACAAATGAATCCATCCATCCATTTTCTATTCTGCATCTACGCATTAGGTAGGTGGAGACTTATTACCCTTTTTCTCTTTTCCATCTCTAGTGGTTTTCTGTGGTGGCATCACAAATATTAGCCAAACAATTCAGTGCATGGGCTACAAGGGGGCCACATAGGACTACACACTCCCTAAACAGATGTATGATAAGCCCAGGTGGAGACAGGCTTCAGCCAAGAGACGTGGAATGTGGGATGAATTTTCAGAGACTGTGAAAGCTTCAATTGGACGGAAGTGGGATTGATGATTTTGGTAATGGGGAAGGGACCAATGAAACGCGGAGTGAGTTTACGGCCCGCTGTCTGAAGTGAGAGGTTGTAAGAAGAAAGCCAGACAGATTGGCCCACCTTGTATTCGGCCGTCGGGGAGCGATGACAGTCCGCGAGCTGTTTATTGCGTGCGGCGGACCGGGTCAACGCCGCTCGGACGTCTTTCTACACTGCCTGAATTCTCCGTAGATGATCCTTTTGACGGTGGGGACTGCCACTGCCTGCTCCTGTTCTTTGAATAATGGGGGTTGGTAACCATAGCAAGCCATGAATGGGGACATACCGGTAGCGGAACTGGTGAAGACGTTGTGGGCGTACTCAATCCATGGGAGGAATGAATTCCAGGAGGAGGGGTTGCGCGCGGCAACACAACGGAGGGCAGATTCAAGGGATTTGTTTGCCCGCTCCGTCTGGCCGAGAGGATTTTGCACACTCTTGTCTTAGTTCTGGCAGCATGCAAGTCCTCAAGGGTGGGTAGGAGTAGTACCGACAATCCTTTCAGCAGTTTTGATTGTCCGTTGCAGTCGGAGTTTGTCTTTTTTTGTAGCAGCGCCAAACCAGACTGTGATGGAAGAACACAGGACTGATTCGATGACCGCTGTGTAGACCTGCCTCAGCAGCTCCTGTGGCAGGCCGTGAAGCCGCAGGAAGTACCTGGACAAGTACGTGGACTGTGTCTTTTTGAGGATGGAGTTTATGTTGGTCGCCCACTTCAGGTCCTGAGAGACTTTAATTCCCAGGTACTTGAAGGTCTCGACGGTTGACACAAGGCAGCTGGACAACGTGAGGGGCACCTGTGGCGAAGGATGCCTCCTGAAGTCCACGATCATCTCTACAGTCTTGAGCGTGTTCAGGTCCAGTTTGTGTCGGCCGCACCGCAGCTCCAGCTATCTACTTCCTGTTGATATGCAGACTCGTCACTGTCTTTGATGAGGCGGATGGCAGTGGTGTCATCTGCAAACTTCAGGAGTTTGACAGCCTGGTGCGTTGAGGTGCAGTCGTTCGTGTAGAGAGAGAAGAACAGCGGAGAGAGGACACAACCTTGGGGCGCCCCAGTGCTGATGCTGGAAGTGGATGAGGTGGCCTCCACCAGCCTCACCTGCTGTGTAGTCCGCCATTGCCTTTTTCTCAGGTCGGGAAAGGTTGTGGAGATGGCTGCAAGGAAGAGGGGCCCCCGGCAGCAGATTAATTGCGCAGTCATACGGGCGGTGGTGGTTAGAGAAATGGCCAGGTCTTTGCTGAACACCGGTTCATGGTATTCTTCTGGGACTCGGGAGAGGTCAACGGGCGTGGAAGAGGATGGCGATTTATCAGAGGGCGGTATAGCTGAGAGCAGGCAGTGTGAGTGGCAGTGAGGGCTCCATCCGGTGACGGCTGAGTGTGTCCAGTCGATGGTGGAGTTGTGTTTTTTGAGCCAGGGAATTCCGAGGACTAATGGGGTATCAGGGGAAGGGATAACAAAAAGTGAGATGTTCTCACAATGATTACCCAAAATGAGCAAGGTGAATGGCACTGTTTGGTGGGTAACGGGGGAGATGATTCGGCCAGCCAGGGTTGTGACTTTCTTCGGGGATGGAAGTGGTCGGAGAGCGATTTGGAGCTGGTGAATTATTGCTCCATGAATGAAGTTGTCATCGCCACCGGAATCTATAAGGGCAGTAATGGGGGTATTCTGAGCAAAAACTACAATGCAAGCGGGAACGGTCATGCGAGAGGGAGAGCTTGAGGGAATGGAGGTTTGGCTCACCACGTCGCTGTCGAGTCGCGGTGAGCCTGGTCTTTTGATCGGAGGGGGTATGAGGAAATAAAGTGACCGGATTGACCGCAGTAGATACACAGCCGCTGGACGACTTGATGCTGACGCTCCTGTGGGTCTAGATGCATTTTACCAATTTGCATGGGCTCTGTGGTAGCTATGGGGAATGACGGAAGTGCGGGAGACGGTGCGGGAGGCGGGTGAGAAGCCGACGGCGTGGTGCTCTCAGTGGGAGGATTCTTACATACGCAGACCCTCCTCTCTCATGCTCTCTCTCACAGTCGGTTATCAAGCCGAATGGAAAGGGCGATGAGATCCTCGAAAGAGGAAGGCTCGTCCCGAGCTCATCCTTGAGTTGATCGGAGAGGCCATTTGAAAAAATCCCCCCAAGTGCCGTGTCGTCCCACCCGCATTCACCTGCCAATATCCAGAACTCAATGGAGTATTCCGCTGCTGATTTAGCACCCTGCGTGAGTGTGAGGAGGCGACGGGTGGCTTCTTTGCCCCGAACTGGGTGATCAAATACTTTGCGGAGTTCGGCGGAAAAAGAATCGAATGAATGAAGTACCGGAGAGGAGTTTTGCTATAATGAAGTGGACCATTTTGCTGCTTTGCCGCGGAGGAGGTTAATGACATATGCTACTTTGGAACGTTCGGTGGGATAAACTGTACGGTTGGGGACTGAATACGAGTGAGCAATTAAGAATAAACTGGCTACATGCACCTAGGTCCCCGGAGTGAGAAGCGGGGTGGCTTGGCTACCACTAGGAGAGGCTCCAATACTGAGCCGAGGTTTCCGGGGACAGGCAGGCTTATATACACCGGTGGTGATGAGGCTGATTGAAGACAGGTGCTGAAAACAGAAAGGGGAGGGGAAGGAGAGAGGACACAAAGCGCCCTCCCGGCTCCAATAATGGAACTGCAGGGCAGTATATGACAATGTGTCTTGATTCACTGTCGGCTTACATCGATGTTGCCCTTCGTTTGCATGAAACCCTGATTGTGTGTTGTGTGCAACATAGCATCCTACCAGTCAGTTCTATTGTATGCTAAGATAAGATGAGCAAGCATTTACTGGCGTCTTACCAAATACTGCATAAAAGAGGCTAGTATACTCCTCCTGGTAATTATGCAACAAAGTCTCCTACCCCAAGGTAACGAAGCCTCAGTTTGGCTTGTATGACTCATCAGCGCCAATAAACAATCAGGGCTGATTATGTCTCCGAGCAAATAAGGTAAATAGGCTTGCCTTAAACTTGTTCAACATTTAAACTGCTTCTTCTTCTTGATGATATTCTTGATGGAGGAGACCCGGTGGAAAGCGTTACTAAGTGAAGTCTGCACTCTAGTGGTGAATGGTGCTATATCAATTTAAAACTGATCAGGTATAGTAGAGGAAACATGTTCCCCACCCAAAAGATTTATGGAATATTGAAAAAATGATCATTATTAGTTATTAATTAATTGAGGAGTCACTCAGAGTGTGGCATGTGACCAACGAGGTGCCCATCTCTGGGCTAGACCACTTATTTCCAATTTATTCTTAATTATTTATACTGCCAAGGCCTTTTGAACAGTTTTGTGGTGATAGCTTGGGGAAAACACTTTCCTGTTCCATCATGACTGTCCACAAAACAAGGTCTATGAAGGGAGGCATCTTTGAATGGATTTGAAAACCCTGACCTCAATTCCATCAAACACCACCATCTATGGTATTTGTTCCATAACCATACAGGTAGTGTAGCAAATCTCAGGCCAAATTCAGAGATTAGCAGTACATTTCTTTTGTGTTTTGCTTTCCATTGAGTAGAACACAATGTAAAACAACGTTTTTGTTTCTATACTAAGGCTGCAGGTCCCTAGCTGCAAACTGTGTAATTGACCTTTAAACTCAGGTTCCACACTATCACCTCATCCTTGACAGTTCTCTATTAATTTATCCTGACTAGACCGCAAATCCTCCACAAAGCCCTCTCCCCCATTTTAAAGAGCCTTTTTCTTTCCCTGCTGGGGCTGGAGAGGGGCCGAGGCCGCAGCATCTTCCCACCCGTTAGCCAGGAGCCAGAGATCCTAGCCAGAGATGCCATCTGATACAAGTCTATCATAATGAAGGTCCAGCATGGGGCTAAATGAGTTTCCACCTTAGCCTCGCGAGGGGCTAATGACAAAACAGCCTCCCTGTGCTCCTTGGCCTGCCGTTAGCTTTAATCAGGGCATATGGCACTTGCCTAAACTGCTTGGCTATAAAGAAGAGGAGAGGAGACCTTGAAAAACACTTTATTAGTACAGTTTTTTGGGATGAAAGTTGGGAACAGAATAATTTTCTTTCCTAATATGAAACAGAAAAACCACAAAACTGATTGTCCCTTTAATAGGAGCAAGTTATTGTAGATATGACACCATTTTGTTTCAAATAATCCTCTGCACATAAAAAAAAAAAAAAAAAAAAACATTTTGCAAGGTGCTAATATTGCACAATCTACCAGGTATTGCATTGTAAATTATTGCATGTGACGAAAAATGAAGGGACTGTTATCTAATATGTGCCCTCTGTCTACAAATTTGTGCATTGAATTGATGTTTGAAGTTGCAGTAATTCAAACAAAATCCTGTGAGGTGCAGCATTTCATGTAAAATAAGGCTATCTATCTATCTATCTATCTATCTATCGATCTATCTATCTATCTATCTATCTATCTATCTATCTATCTATCTATCTATCTATCTATCTATCTATCTATCTATCTATCTATCTATCTATTTATTTATTTATTTGTGCGGGTAAGGCAATTGAGAACAGATTTTAATTTGCAATGAAAAAACAAACAAAGATAAAAGCAAAAAAACAACAACAACAACAAAAAACAATAGAAACAACTAAATACAGACAGTATACAACAAACTGTGCAATGTGATATAGTTACATATTTACATAATACGTTACATTAAATCATAGCATATGATGGTTTCATAACAGGCTACTAACAGAGGCAGTGATCATGTAAGGTGTCCCTGACTAACGTTTTCAATGACGATATTGGGATGAATGAGGTGACTTTTGTTATTTGTTTTGGAGTAGGATTAAAATGCTCTTTAAAAATTACTTTCTGCTATTGTCCCACGCTGTTTGTCCCTTTATCCTTTAGAGGTGGACATTGGTCATATTTGTTTGACTCAGTATACATTTTGTGACAAGAATCCTTGTTTCGGAATGTCTCCATTTCCATTGTCGTCTCATATTGGAATAGTTTCACATATGATAGATATTAAGTTGAAAAAGTTCTCTTCTATCCCAAATCACTACTTGATTACAAACAAAGTGAAAGAAGTGACTTTTTAAAATACTGCATAAATATAATCTGGCCAACCATTAGGTGACAAAATGTTAAAGGGACATTGTTATAAAATGCTCTTCTCTGATATAAAATTTGTCATTACACTTCCTTATCAAGACTTTTCTTTAAAATGGGAAAACATCGTTTCCGGGTTGTTTTTTCATTTATTTATTTTTCATAATTAATGTGTTAATAATGAGGGCAAAAATGTAAATATGGGAATCAGAAACCGCCATCAACACACACAATCAAACTTGACTCTAGTAACAAAAATGATAGAGCTATTTGTAAATAAATAAATGCATTTAAAAAAAGATTTCTTTGGATGCGTATGAAACAACTGGCATTTTTACTTTTGTAAGTGCCGTATACTCTTTATGTACTGGATGTTGAGTATGTGCATATTTGGTGTTTACGACATTTTTATGTCGTAAACACCGGTTTTCATTAAAAACACAAACAATGTCACTTGTCTGTTAGCATGCCTTTTTTGTTTGTTTGTTTGTTTGACGTTTTTATTTATGAAATCAAAAGGCACATCAACAGTCCAAACATATGTGTGTTAGCAGGTTGACACTTGAGTTGCTCACGTGTGCCACTTCATGCTTATTGTGTGGTAATCACTCATGGCATCCATCCATCCAGCCATTTTTTTTACCGCTTATCCTCACTCGGGTCGCGAGCCTATCCCCGGGAGGCGGGGTACACCCTCAACCGATCGCCAGCCAATCGCAGGGCACGTCGAAACAAACAACCATTCGCACTCACATTCACACCTACGGGCAATTTAGAGTCTTCAATCAACCTACCCTGCATGTTTTTGGGATGTGGGAGGAAACCGAAGTGCCCGGAGAAAAGCCACCCAGGCACGGGGAGAACATGCAAACTCCACACAGGCGGGGCCGGGATTTGAACGCCGGTCCCCAGAACTGTGAGGCAGATGTGCTAACCAGTCGCCCACCAATGGCATTCATAGATTTGTAATAATTTGCAGGATTGAATATGCCTTCAATGGTGTATGATCAACAAGGGGAAACAAAACTGCATTAGTGGCATAAACAGTGTGGAAAGGGGTGGGACTCCACTCACTATTTTCATTCCCCACAATAAGGCTACCCAACGTATCCAAATTAGCTTAAAGGATTGATAATTATTCACAAATATAACACTGCTTCTTGCCCATTTATTTGTCGTTTTTTTTTTTTTCAAAAACAAAATAAAGAGCTTGGTTTTGGAAATTAAATTGAAATCTCATAACAAAGGTTCCTTTTAATTTGATTAATTCTTTGTTGTTGTTTTCGATCCCTGGCAAAGACACCCATGACAATTCGAGGTTATTTGTTCCACTGTCTAATGGCAATTTTCCTTGCACCATAACACCAGTTAAAGAGCTGCCTTAGAGCAAGTTTTTTTTTTGTTTTTTTTTTTGCCTTGAAATCACAGACAAGGCTAAGCCATAGGGGGACTATTAAACCATGTGCTTACAGTAATTCTACTAAGCACGACTAACTTCCATGCATGTCCTAGAGAAAACTTTTTGGGCTCATTTGGCCAAGGGTTTAAACTATTGACTTATTATTTGAACTAAAAATATCAATTCTTTTGAAGCTGCGCAAAAATATATTTAGCAGTAGGAATCTATTTATTTACCTGCATCTGCATCCCATTCATTCAGTTTTACACCAGTGTAGTGTTTTGCATGCTGCCCAGCATAGCTGCCCTGTTTACCCAAAACATAAGAGCCATATAACTTAAAAACAAACAAACAAAAAAGTTACATACTGTATGTGTGTTTCACAGTACAGCTACAAATAGTAAATATATGAAAGATAAAAACAGCACAACAAATAAATACACTGCATAACTGCGAATCAAACACATTGATTGCGTTTTGTAAAGTCCACCTTTTCAACACCATTTATTGTGCACATATTGTTCATATAATTATATTTTTCAGTGAACGCGAATGTTTATTTGTTGAGTATGGGTTTACAAAAACAAGTTTTTATTTAACATTGTCAGTTGTCTATATATTTTCTGTCACAGAGTTAAGCCCGAAATTATTCATCCGCTTGTAAAAATTTGAGTTCTTTAGCCGGAAAGTGACAAAATAGTGAAATATAATGTAGGAGATATTCATGAAAATAATTCATTTTGACATTTTAAAAAGGATTCATATCCCCGACAATTTTGATGAAACTTGTTTGCACCATTCCAGCATTTGGATAGTTTGGGACATGGAATTTATCAATCTCAAGACACAACTTCTTCCAATATTTTGCTACTTCCTTGTGTCAATTTCATATTAAACAAAGCCTCAAATGTGGTCAGATTATGAATAATGTTGGACTTAGTAGTATGTAGAGACAAACATACCGTAGACCTGAAATGAAAACAGTTGCCGTCGATCACATTCTGCAAACAGCGTGACAGGTGAGCGGTCAGTGTTGGTGAAGTCAAAGTAAGAATTCCAAGGAGTGGTTTATTAGATACAGCCAAATATGTTTACATACCCTGTGTAGAACTTTGCGTAAGACGTGTTCCATACTGAAATGGATCCACGTGATCAAATGATGTTGCTCTCATTGCTAGTTAACACACTTTAGGGTGATTTCTGGCAGGGGAAAAAAAAAAAAAAAGGTACCAGGATGCACTCAGCATGGAGAAAATGAAACTCCGAAACCCATGCTGACACTTTTCAGGCCCAACTGTTATGAGCCTGATATGAGCAGTACCGCAACCATTCTTGGCAACCAACGAGGCTCTGGTAGCAATTAGCTTGCGGTCGGCAGGGTGCACAGATTGATTTTCCATGACAGTGACAAGATAGAGGAGAGGTGATCCTGGCAAATGCCTCCACAGCCTGTTTTCCTCCCAGTTGTCGGATCCACTTTCCTTTATCTTCCTCTTGCCATCCTCTTAGAACTCGACAACACATTATTATCATGCAAAACATTAGAGCCAACTAACTGTATTACTCTCCAATTACACGCAGTACATCCAAATGATGCCTTTATAGCCTTCCCCTCGCTTTGACGAGGCTAATGTGAAAACAGAAGGTGGGGGAATGTGTTTAGGACTTTACCGATCGTTCGTTGGCTTTCACATTTAAGGGACCGTACATAAAACGATTAGGGTCACATCCATCTGGCTCCTACGGGATTTCATATGAGGGATCTGCTTATCAATGCTGCTGTGGAAGCTGTGGCAAAGCTAATAATGCTCAGTTGTGATTTGACACTGTACATTTTTTAGTTGAAGCTTTTAATATTAAAAGCATGTCAACATGATACAGTCAAAGTATACCTGTAACACAAATATGGGTTATTAATTTATATTATAAATCAATACTGTAATCACAACAGAATGTTATTGGTTCACCAAAAAGTAGAACCATTTGTTGTTTTTGGTTTTTCAATTAAATGCAAACATGATGGTGTGTGTCTATGAACAAACGATGAGGCTCGCTCAAATGATTAAATGTAAGTCAATGAATTACCCTAAAAGGGAATGATTCAAAGCCACGCGTGTGTGATTGTGGTATTATAATATACATTACCTGCAGTCGTCAAATGGAAACTTGAATACTTTCCTACATGTGAGAGATGCACTTTAGGCCACTCATGTGTTTGCAGCACACCAGTAGATTAGGAAAATAGCCCCAATAAAATGCATACATGAATTATTACATCAACTCGTCCTATGCCGATTTCTTGCAAGCAGCGTTGCTACGATATTACGTTGAAACACCTCTGAGCGGGAGCAAGCCCCTTGTAACATTTTTTTTTTTTTACTATCATTCTTTAACCCTCTCTTTTTTTGCATGGACTCCCCTTTTTGTGTTGGATGTCGCTACGGAGGGTATATTTGAGTTGGATGGCAGTTGTTTCATAGCTCGAAGCATGTTTGTCTATGGTGGCATTCCTTAACTCCATTAAGCACACAAGAGGATCCCCTTGGGCCGGGCATATCTCAGCATTCACCAGCCCGCAGATGGACGGAGCAAACATCTGATCTCGTACTGATCTCCCTACTCGAACGCACTAATGTGTCACTGGATGCCCGTATTGACACACACACACACACACACACACACAAACAGAAACACACACGCTTGGCACTTACCTCTTGGTGCGGGATTACATTGGAGAAAATCTAGTTATGGAGCTCTGTGGGGTGAAAAAAACAAGAGATACAGTTACCGGGTCTGGAAAGGTTTGACCGAAGTTGATGCCATTGTTGTCCAATGATATATGCTTGAATATGACAGATACTTGGCAAATAAAGATGATTCTGATTCTGATTCTGATTCTGATACACAATGACCTTTAGTGTGACAGTATCGCAAATGTATAGTAATATCATTTTGCACGCAAAACAGTTGAAAAACGCTATGGCAGTCTTTTCTCCTAAATGTTTTTTAATAATCGAAGATAATCACGTGCATTTGGTCCAATCTAAAAAATTACAGAAGCCTTTAAACCAGCTCGCCCTTGTGGTTGGAGTAAAATCCCCTCATCCACTGGAGGTTGTGTTTTATTGTAGATGTGTGTGTCTGTGGAGGCTTGACAGATCACTTTGTTTACTGGAAGTAGAACTATACTGACCACAATTCCCTGAGGAACCAAAGCGAGTCTGATGCTCTGACCTTTTGCAAATGAATCTGATCAAACTTGATCACTGCAGCTATTTACAAAGTAAACCTGCTTTGTCAGGGGGAAAAAGGCTCAAGTGCTAACCATACATCAGAGCAGACCAATGTCAATTTGACCTGAGTGGGTCTCTGCAAAAGGATTTGTTGTGTCATGAATCCCAAAATGCAATCATTTAGTGGGAAATCGTACCAAATTGTAACCTAGACGTCCATTTTCTTTACCGCTTTTCCTCGATAGTGTCACGGGTGAGCCGGAGCCCCTATCGCACAAAAGTGGCACGCACCCTGGACTGGTCGCCATGTAGCACATACAATGTAGACAAGCAACCATTCACACTCACATTCACACCGATGGACAATCGGATATATGCGCAACGCACTTCCTCCCGGCTCGGGTGAGTGGCGAAGTGGACCGTGACAAAGCACGCGTAGGAACTTTTAACATCCATAGTGCCTTTGATTTAACACTAGATGTCACAACAGAGCCACCATAGATGACAATAGACATTTACGCTTCGTTCTTGTATAAATAAAGGATATACTGTATGTACATGTATTTAATGTTTGCCCAAAGACACCAGCCATCAAGAAAACATTTTAGCACGTTCGGCTTCAAACCATCATGTCACACACAGGAAGCCTGCGAACCGTTTTTTCGGGTTTGGTCATGTGATGTTTGGCATGTACCGAATTTAGAATCTTCAATCAATCACGAGGCTCGCGGGTGTGCTGGAGCCCATCCCAGCTAACTGCGGGCGAGAGGCGGGGAACACCCTGAACCGGTTGCCAGCCAATCGTAGGGCACATATAGACAAACAACCATTGGCACTCACATTCACACCTATGGACAATTTAGAGTCTTAAATTTTGAGTCTTAAATTAACCTACCATGCATGTGTTCGAAGGCAGCTGGGATCACCTATTGTTAAAGAGGGAAAAAAACGTGTAGAAAAAAAATGAATGGATAATTAACGAGAAGAAAAAAATGTTGGTTCCAAATTGTAAAACCTCATGGAAGTTCGGCCGTAGTTTCTTACATACATTCTACCGTACAAAACCGTGTCTTTAACGGATACATGATTTAAACCGCGAGCGAACTTCAATGTAAATAGCACAATCATTGCCATGAGAATTCAGCGGCTATTCGGTTACATGAATACTGTAAGCGTGAGTAAAATGAATATTGTTCCAGTTTTGACCTTGAAGTTCAGCCTGGGTTGACTTCATCATCAGCAAAGATTAAGAAAACAAATAGTTGTCTTCTGTAACAACCATAGTGTTAGCTAATATTTACATTCATGAATTCTATGAGTGGACCTCTTGAAGTGCCAAAGTGCACTGCGTGTGCGTGTACTGTCAGTGTGTGAAATGATTTCAAACATGCAGATAATGTTTCACCTCACTCAGGTGAACGAGTGTGTTTTGAGAGCTTGGCTGTGACGGGCGCTTGGCTTGACGTATTTATAGTATAACATCAGGTGAAATGGGTTTGACGCACCTCTTGTTTTCTCCTCTCCCAGAGTTAAAGAGTTAAGAACAGATCATATTTCCACAGGTGGCTGAGGCGAACTCGCCCTGGAATGCTGAGTGACATAAATCTCTGTAATTGCATTATATTGATCAGATAACTAGCTGGAGAGGGACACGCCCTTTTTCTTTCTCAGTGCCATTATTCATGCTTTTATCTGACATGGAGAAGAGAGTGTTACTCACCTCGTGTGCATGCCACAGTTAAAAGTATGTCGATACTTCCATGTCAGACACTAGTCTCAAAGTTGCCCTCGCAAGACGCTGCAGCATGTCACGAATGGAACAATGTCAAGACTTTTCAAATCTGGGAAGTTTTGCAGCAACCGGATTGAGGGAAGAGTGAGGGAGCCTTCTGCTCGTTCACTGTCTTGGTTCGTCTTCACAAAAAAAAAAAAAAAAAAAAGGTTTATATACATACATACATATATATCCTGTATATAAGTTCAAGTTACCTAAAACGTCTTGGTGATTCTGGTTGGGTTTGTCTTCTTCATGTTTATATGTATATGTTTATTCTCACTTGCAAATCACATAAGGCATCTTCCTTAGAATTCCGGTGAACCAATTCACAATCAGACGTTACTGCCTTTGAAATATTGTTTACAACCTCCTAAATATGTAAGATTTGTTTTACTTTTTGCTTTTACACAGCTATGTTATTGGTCTATCTCTACCATTAGAGATGATTAAACTCGATTATTTTGGCCTAAACATGAGGTTTTATTTGCTTTTGAGGAGTATTGGGGTGCCAATGAAAATCCACCATCCATTCTCAACACCGCTTATCCTGGTTAGGGCACTGGAGCCGATCCCAGCTGGCTTCGGGCGAAAGGCGCCCCACACCCTGAACTGGTCGCCAGTCAGTCGCAGGGCACAATGAAAATACATAAACGACAGAACTAAAGATGCAAGAATAAATGCATAATATTACAAGGGAACAATGCTTAATATTACACTTATTATTATTCTACATATTAAGTTGTACCGGTTATCGTGCGAGAATAAGTTCTGAATTTTCACAAGCGATTGTAAATAAATTGGCCTGAGTTCTACTGCTACTTATATACTTTGGCTTTATTCATGTGAAATTAGAGTACAACTTCGTTGCTCAAAAAGACGACTTCATTCTTGTAATATTCAGACTTTTTGGTTTAAAATTGTTTTTATTTGTTCTCATAACATTACAACGCTTAAAGCTCTTTTCATGTTTATTTTATTTGTTTTTGTTTTTTTTCATTTTCAGAGTTAAAAATCCATAATAGCATTTATTGAAAGTCCACTTCTGGAAACATACCATCCTTCATGGTCTCCATTAAGATTTGTTTGCATGTTTCTTTCCCCCCACAATGTCTTTATCATCTCCCCTTTGTACACGTAAATGAAGACAAAACATTTTCCACAGACTAACAATAGGACGCAATTATATGAATTTCAAAGCCGTATACACTATTTCCCATGCACACACAAGCGCTTGCACATAAACAAACTTAGCTTCTTAAACCTCAGCTCGCCAAGGGTGACATCACCACCATGAGCAGACACACACAAATCAATCTCTACCCTCGGGGTGTGGGCAGGAGGGGAGGGAGGAAGGTGGAATGGAGGGCGGAGAGATAGGAGGTGGAGAGGTCGTTTGGTGGAATAGGTGGAGGGATGGGGGGGTTATAGGTCTCCTCCTCTGCCAGGTGTGCTTTTCAAACACACGCACACACACACACACACACACACACACACACTCTCGCCTTCCATAGCCTCATCAGTTGAGGTGAAAAATGACAGGCATAGTCACTGGAGATGGCATGACAGGGATGTGCAGAGATTCCCACACATCTCAACACGCATTTGGCCTGTGATTCCAAATGAAAGCTCACATTCTTCATCTCGTAGCATTCAAAGGAAACTCATGTTAGAACAGTTTCAAGCACAAAGCACCCTAATAATGTACATCGCCTACGTGTCATGTATCATCAGTCAGGAGTAGGAACATTATCGCTTTTCCACAACAGTGAACATTTTTCAATTATTTTTAATATAATGTATTTATTGCTGCGGGGTGGACGACTGATGAGAGCGTCCGCCTCACAGTTCTGAGGACCGGGGGTTCAATCCCCGGCCCCGCCTGCGTGGCTTTTCTCCGGGCACTCCGGTTTCCTCCCACATCCCAAAAACATGCATGCTAGGTTAATTGTGAATGTGAATGTGAATGCGAATGGTTGTTTGTTTGTATGTGCCCTGCGATTGGCTGGCGACCAGTTCAGGGTGTACCCCGCCTCCTGCCCGATGATAGCTGGGATAGGCACGCCCGCGACCCTACTGAGGAGAAGTGGCTCAGAAAATGGATGGATGGATGTATTTATTTATTTTTCAATATGACCTGAATTTGTGTTTAGATCTGGGAAAAGGACCCCAAAAAATCAACAACAACAACAACAACATTTCTCTGTTATGGTCAGAGAGATATTCTTCACTAATGTTTGTTTTTAGTTTTAACAAAAACCATACTGCATCATACCACATCAAAATAACCCTCGATCCTTTTAGAATGACCCAGACTGTCATGTTCTTGTTCTCTGCTTGCCTCTTCTGCCATTTTGTTTGTTTCCACAGTTTCATTGATGATTGTTGGAGGGTCAGCTAGGTATAAACAGTACTAGGGGTGGGACGGTACAGGTCACCCAGTGACCCAGTTTTGGGGATTTTTTTGTTGCATAAAGATTCATTTTTTTTCTGACTCAAAACTATCTTTTATTTTGGTTCTCAGCAAAACATTGCATTGTGTAGTGTACTGAATCATATAACTTAGTTCAAGTGAACCGTTAACCATCATTTGAATGCAACTCTCAAATGGTTAACTGCCTCTTATTCCTTGACTATTTGTCAAAAATAAGAGATGTGACAATACAGTAGTATAAAATATGTATAACACATTAAAACGTTTGTGTATTAAGCGCTCCGACCGCACGGGTTTTGTTCTTGTGTTTGTTTCAAGTAGCACAGTAGGTTAATTCCAAAGCATTCTCGACAGACACTTGTTGCTTCCCTGCTGTTTCATGTGTCCAGTAAGCATCATATCAGGATACAAACGCAGGGGAAGCTTGGTCATATTACTTGTGTTTGAGTAAGGTAAAGATTGAGGTCAGTAAGACCCAGAATGAAGAGGAAAATAAACAAGCTAAACTTCTAAAGCTACTGCATAGCCCCATTAAGCCCAGTCGGCCGTTGCTATGTATCTTGTTGAGCTGGAGCTGCCAAATACTAGATGCAAAATACTTGATTGGCTCCTTGTCGTGCTGATAAACAGCCAATATACTGTAGTGACAAGACAAATATTCCCTGGGTCACCATGCCAGCTTCTCCGCCATTAATTGCAGGTCAGATGGTGTGTATAAACTGCTAAAGATTCTCTCAGGATGCAGCAGATTATCTCCAGATACAAGCTCTTTCGGGAAACATAAATATTTTTCCTTTTTTTTTCTTCTTACCCCATTCAGGCATTTGCGTTTTCTGTGAGACCACATGGTGTCCATTATCATTAAGTAAGAAAATGATGACTGTCTCAGACCACCAATGCAGCTTTTTTTCCCTTTTTTTAAATGCCTTTTTGTCATTAAGTTGGGGAAAAAAGCAAGTCCTTGCATCAAGGATGAACACAATGAATGTTTGAATAATGTACCTTCCAGTCAATTAAAAACACAATCTCTACCAAGTCTGCGGGTTCAAATTTAAATTCAAGAGCCTTTGTTCCTCCTCCTTTTCCTTGAAATATCTTACAGCTGTTCATATAGTAAACTTATTATTAATTTATTCTGTGTGTGGGATTCAATAGTCCACATGTTCATACAGTAAGTATTTGTGGTCAAAGTATCACACAGATAACTCATCGAATGTTGCGTCTTGAGCTCATCATCTAAACATCTCCTCTTAACAATCAGTACGGCAAC